>NW_008684252.1:0-3063 GCF_000695815.1 Acanthisitta chloris
TGGTTTCAAAAGAGGAAGAGGCTTGAAACACGAATCTAACTTTCTCCAGTATAAAATGCAAATAAATAAATAAATAAAATTTTAAACCAAGTCCTCAGTTCTCAGAATCTGAATTTATTACCTTCATATGTTTGAGGTTAGCCATACTGAGCTACTTCATTTTATTATGCTGAAATTCTCAGTGACTACCCTTTTCTGAAGCCATTCACCAAGCATTCATAGAATCATAGAATCATAGAATCATCAGGGTTGGAGGAGACCTTTAAGATGATCAAATCCAACCATTACGTGACACTCTGCTGTAACCCCTAACCCCTAAACCATACCGTTCAGTGCCAGATCCAGATGCCTCAAACACTTCCAGTGATGGTGACTCCACCACCTCCCTAGGCAACCTATTCCAGTGCCTGAACAACCTAAGAGTTAAGATATTTTTCCTGATATCTAATCTGAATCTCATTCATTCACCTATACATTGAGCTAACTGAACAGAGCAAGTTTTCCCAGGCATTGCCCTAGCTATTTCCAAATAGCCTGAGAACCATTCTGTTTTAATGGAAAGCCTGGTGCAACATAAGCTACATTGCAAGCAACCTGATTAGTGGCTGTATTTTTTCTGTTCCTATTTGTCAGCACCATATCTCAACTTGGACACAATTTAGACATCCAATATCCAGACTGTATGGATAAAAATGTAATGATGCTAACTCTATTACCATACCCATATCACTACTCAAGCTACACAGATACACACAAACCCTAGCATGCTGATATATATAGGGTCAGCAGTCTTAAAAATCTACCTATCCTACACATGACTTCCTTCTCTGCGGGACAACTGTCAGCCAGCAACACAAGCTTCCACACCCTTTTTCCACACCCTTTCCAGCAGATGGAATGTAAGACTTCAGGGTGCAATTCTGGCAAGATTCATCATGAAGAATCCACCAAGAGGGGTGGATATAAATAGCCTTACTTTCCTCTACTATAAAAGGTAAAAATGAACTAATGAAACAAATGCTTCCTATTCTATTTGCTAAAAAGATTCTTAAAAAAAATATTTACTGAAATTACTGTTCCAGTGGTGGTGGTGTTTCAGAATTTGACTAAAGAATAATCATAATTACACATTCTAGTTCATTAGAGGATCTCAAAGCACTTCATAAACATTAATTAACAGCATCCAAGTATTAATTGGGATGATTAGAACATTTTGTAAAAGCCGTGGGGGAGGAAAAAAATCAAGCTGAAGCACAAAGGACTCATGCAGCAAGTTAATATATTAGAGCCTGTAGAATAATACATATTTCCTGGCTTCAAGTTAAATATTCAAAATTCTCGGACATGGTGCAAAATGACAAGCAAATTATACAAGATATTTTAGCACAGGAAAGAAAAGTAAATTTCTTAATTAAAATACAAGAGTTCATCTTCATTAGAATCAAAATGTACCTTGATAAGTAAAAGGGGGTTGTCTGCCTATATTCAATGCTATGCTCTTACTGCCTAGAAGGCAACAGTAAGTGTTAATGACATTTACCCCTCCTAATAAGAGTCACTCACACTTCACTGTTATTCCTTGTTATTGCTCAGGACAGGCACTAGCACCTCATTGAAAGATCAGTGCTGCAAGGGAAAAAAGTCCCCTTGAGATCCCTTGGACTTCAAGAAAAGCAGTAAATCAACTGATGCTGGACAGATGACAAGTTTGATTCTCTGTGGCCCTTCCTGATTCTTAAGTGTCTGTGGGCCTAAATTTCGTAAGCGCCTGAAGTCACTGCTGACACACAGACAATCAAAACCACACCTAAATTTAAAGCAAGAGGTATCTAAACTAGGAAGAAAAAGTCTTAAATCCTTTAAAGCGTCATGATCTGGACTTCATGCTCTCTACTTGAGTTAATCTTCATTGATGTGTAGCTGAATGGTTAATATCACAACCTTATCACCTCCAGGACCATGATTTGAATACAGCCTGAGGTTCTCTGTGAAGAGAGCAGTCTATAAAAAGCAGAAGTTCTAATATCTGAGCTACATTTTGTAGGAAGAATGATGTTAATTCCTTGGATTCTTGACACAACTTGCTCCCCTCCACAGGCACACACATATTTCCCTTCAATCAATAGCTTTATGCCCTTCTGTTTTCTTTTATTTTATAACAGGTCACTGCATTTATTACAAGAAAATTGAGCTGGACAGTAACCCCAAGATCCTGTCCTCAACTCAGTGGTCATATTTCTTTGACATAGTGCAGGATAGAGGCCTCAACCTCAACATGGCATTGTCAGCAAGAAAAGTGATTTTCCAGGCTAGGAGGAAAGCCCTTTTCTATGTTTCCCTCATTCACAGAGAATCAGTCTCGAAAGCAGGAGACTTCTGTCACAGACACATACACTCACAAGCTGTTAGAAATATAAATAAAATTTTCAGATTTTTAAAGTATATGTATACACACACACATATATATGTACAGACAAACAAATTTCAAGAAAAAGTTCTATGGTCATAAATGGTTAATAGAAATTCAACCACATTCTGAAGCAAGAAAGCTGGGAATAGTTTTCTCCTTGGCTTACCTGCCAAGACCCAAGTTCAGGGCTCTGTTTCTCCTGAAATGCTTGATGGCATCACTCACACCTAAAACAGCCTAGGGAGTGAACAATTCCTCCCACCTGCTTTATCCTCCACTCTGCTTTAGGTGTTTGTGATTTCATCAAGTATCACAAGAGAGACACAGGACCATGAACTCAGGCCTTGGCAGGTGAAGAGATTTTCAGGTCCATTTCAAAAAGCAAGCACACATGGACCTGGCATATGCCTGACAGACCTTCAGTAGCAGCCACTTCCATGCTCAGCAGCCTAGTAGCTGTGCCCAGTTGTGTCAAATGATGTCAGTGGGATCACGGCTTCTCACCCCCAGTACTGCAAACAGTCAGTACACATTCCAGATAGAACAAACACACCTACGCAAAAGTTTCTCACTCTCATTCTCTCTCTCTCTCTCTCATTCTCTCTCTCTCTCTCTCTCTCTCCTTCGTTCTCTCTCCCTTTCTCTTTACATTT
>NW_008684252.1:3117-8017 GCF_000695815.1 Acanthisitta chloris
GTCTCTGTCTCTGTCTCTGTCTGTCTCTCCTTCTCTCCCTCTTCTCTTCGGACTTTGACAGCCAAAAATGTTTGCCATTTAAAGGCCACCTTTGCATTTCTGGGCCATGTGTAGCACTGTAGCTATAAAGGCTGACTATTTCATAGGAGTCATTAAGAACTAGCATCATGTATACTGCTGTTGATCACCAGGGGTTATACAGCCTCTGCTTCATTACCCTTGCAAGATGTAAGACACAGAGCAGCAATAGCACAGCTCTCCAGCTGCACATATTCTGGAAAACTAAATGATCTTTGTATGTTACTGAAACATCTGTTGTCATGTAACTTGTCCTGGTGGCATTCAGAAGTGTCATCAAACTCTTTGGACTTTATTTTTATTCTTGCCTGGTTCAAGTGCAAATGGTCATGATAAACAGAGGCATGTAGCACTAGTGTGATCAGCAGTGCTACTACTAGAGGTATGGCATTAAAGACAACAGGGAGATGTTACACAAGTTAGTGCAGATACAGAGAAAATCTGAAAGCACTTCATACTGTAGAACAAGTGGCACTGCTTTGCTCAAACACACAACAATGCTACCCTCTGGCTTAGCAGTTGTGCTTTGTTTCCTATCTCCCTCTTCAGCTCTTAAAGGTTTATCCGAGCTTTTTCTACCCTGTTTAGAGAAGAGACAGGATAGTCACTCCTAGCTCAGAACAGTTAAGATGAATACAAAAGAGCAAGGGGCATAGCATAGAATCTCTGTTCCCCAGAAGTGCAGGGGAGTCATGCTAAACTGACACACATGGGAGAAGAGAAACTCTTCCAGATGATCACAGCTGCAAATATTAGTATGCAGTGATGCCGTGGGAGGAATGGAAAACTCAGGAGAAGAACACATCATCTAACAGATTCTTTTGATCTTTGTGTGCTAAAGAGGCAAAATCAGAGATGGAGGGGCAGTGAAACTGAGGTGAGGCTGTAGAAGGGAAGATAAGCAAGAAAAAAAGTGTGGGGGGGAATGGGAGGCAATGACAACAGAGTGAGTTAAAGTGGAGAGAGGGAGGAGGGATCAGACACGCACAAAGAACAAGAAATAGGCACAGCACATACAAAAGAGACACATTTAAATCCCATGTGTACTGCAGAAAGTCTGGATAAATGTTACCCAGTTTTGAGCCTTGGTTGCTCCGAGGGCCACTGTTGGAAAACAACATCAGAACTAAAGAACCCATATGAATGTTAACAATAACTACAAGGGCGAAAGGTAAACAGCAGACACAATTGTATCTAACAAAGCTGAAATAAAAGTAAATAAAGCTGTAAAAGAGTAACTTGCTTTCATTATCAAGTAATTAAATGTGGTGGCAGTCACTATGGGAAATACAATATTGCATGTGAAAAACTTTGGTTGTACTTTGGCTTTGTTACAATTTTTACCAGATAAACTTCTTAGCCTTCATCTGCATCGGTTTTACTATACATAAAAAGGGTGTCTCATAGAGATATGGAAAGACTGAGTAAGTGACTGCTTCTTAAAATGCATGGAAACCCTCCAGTGGTCACAATTAAACAAGTACAAAGTATTAATTAATAGACTGATAAACAGACCAATGAAGAATGAGAAGCAATACCAATTAAATAAATGCACAAACTACACACACAAAATCCACTTTTTTTGTGTATTCATGGTGCATACTTCTCAAGAAACTTTTGTGGATTGCAAGTGTCAACCTTTTTTCCCCAATATTTCAGTTGCCTATTTCTCTTAATTTTATCACAAATAATATAACACACCAACACTTGAAAGGTGTTCTTTCTATGAAAGACAAAAACAGTACATCAACTGATGGCACTTGGGGGGAAAACGACAGAAACTAGAGACAAATTGTGATTACAGATAGCAGACTACATTGAACTTAAAGTATGATACCATCACTACAACAACCTGACACCACATGTCTACCTTGGAAAAGCTATGAGAGCTGCTGATTCTTTGTTTTATTTCTAATGTTCCTTATGTTTAAGCAGTGAAGGTTGTTTGACAAGCTGTTTAATTAAATAGTCCTTGCACTTGGGTTCTGAAGCAAAAATTCAAATATCTTAAAAGGCAAATGGTTTCAGACAGGAAAACTAAGACTCTAAAGTCTCTGAAAGAAGCCATATAGCAACACAACCCATGCTTTTCTGAAATCCTCCACAGACAAGCCAATGGTGGGCAATATTAATTTTAAGAACAGTAAAACAATTTGCATCTGTGCATATGGTTAATATTTTATCTGCTTAGAAGGTGAGGTGCTAAGGGATTACTCTGAGAAAGAACAAAAAAGAAATTAAGAACAGTATTATTGAAGATGCTCAAATTTCTTTCTTTGGTCTCTCCCCAAATCTCTTGACTTAACCTGGATGTGAGAATGATCTGCATGAACAAGCTAGTTGTGGTACACTAGGACAGCAAAGAGATTCCACCATTCCACCAAGAGCAAATACATTCTACAAAAATTTAAGAAATTGTCAGTCACATATAACATCGGCATATGTAAGCATGTAATTTGATTAGGTATATAACCAATTCTTATTTTAAAATCTCAGAACTGAATTATTTGAACTGCTCGGTGTGTTTCACAATTTGAATGAGTATGCTTTAGTTAATGGGATGTTGTTTTTTGAAAAAAATCTCTAAATCCACACCCCCACCCTGTCCCATCTATTGCTTCTGAGAGTTTACTCTTAGCTGACTTCTTGCTCAGAAGCTGTTTCAGCCTTACAGAACAAACATGCAATGGGAGAACAAACCACTTTTCCTGAAGCAGAAAATGATATATAATAATTTAGAATTTCATCATTTTTCAGCATTGACTTTGATGTGGAAAAGACCTTAATTTAGGATTAGTGATTCCCCACACACTGTCCAGTGTACAAACTTTCAGGAGTGAGTCTCCTTTTGGACCTATAAAATACCCATACTCTTTCAGCTGGCTTTAGTTTTGATTTTGTTCCATGTTATTTATTTTTTCTAATTTCTCATAGCTGTGAGTGGCACCAGAGAGTCTGGCAGCCAAGACATTGCCTATGAGCTACTGACTATAATCTACTTTTTTTCAAGGGAATGATGATAAGAATGGGAATCCTAGGTCTAGACCCCTTTCCTGATTCTGCCAATGTTCTGTTCTGTGCCTCTGCTTCTCTCTTTGTACTGTAAACATATTTATTTTCATCTTTTACACTAAGGGAGTACAACTATTTGATCACAAGAGCTGAAAAAGTGTTGAGCTGTTACTCAAAACACTGAATCATTATTTACAAAGAGTCAGTTTATGGCCTCTAAGTTGTAATCACATGTCTTGTCTTCTGCAGCTGGACCCATGTAAAAGCTGAATGCACCGGCTATTCACTGCTAGTGGCATAATTGCTCTCTAGCCCTTTCAGAATAATCAGAGCTAACTTGCCCATGTTTAGCAGGAGGATTTTTCTAACCTGGTTTGTTCAGAGAGAACCTGGCTAGGGAGGATTACACATGTAGCCACCCTAGCAAATGGGTGGGGTAAAGTATTTTCCTCTGGTGGAGCAGAGGTGAACAGCTGGCAAAGCTACCTTTCATTCAGCTCAGCTGGAACTAAACCAGGGTTGGAGACTCATGATTGAGCTGTTCTTTACAGCAAAAGTAACGTCACTCAAATCAGTAGAGCTACCAATCACATAGTGTGCGGAATCTGATCCAAAACAGCTACTGCTGTTGACAAAAGTAATTTCTTGTCACGTAAAGACACGTGGAGTTGCTGCATTAAACCTAGGATCACTAACAGCTCCACACTGAATACAGTAACCTAGTTCCTTGAGATAGATGTTGGAAAAACAAGACTAAAAACTGAAGCACTCTGAATGTCCATGGAGCAGACATAGTCCAGAACATTCCCCAACGCAATAAAGTTTTTTGAAGACCACTTCTAAAGATGAAAGAACAACTCCTCCTCTAATGCATTAATTCTGTGAGAAGCTGATGACACTGCTGACTGAATTGTCACTCAGTGACATTTTAGAGGTAGGTATCTATTCACCAGAAACTAGGATCACTGTACAGAGGCCAGAGAAGCTTGCCAGGTCTTAATGCCTTTCAGTCGTTACTGGCAATGTTGTGCCTGGGCCCAAATATGAAAGGTGGTGCTATCACATTACCTCTGTTGACTTCAGGGTTCCTTGACTTCCTGTGCTCCATTAATGCTTTCACTGAATGAAGCAATAAATAATGCATTTTGTCTCTGCCCACTGTTTTTTAATTTGCTATTTGGAAACATTATTGGTTAAAATATGGGTCTTACAAATAATCCCACCCACCTTGCAGCACTAAAACACAACTGGAGAGAGACACTGCTTTTCCTGTATTTCTCCAGTGGAACAAACAATGAAGTTTTTCTCAAAAGTTACAGATAAAACGTTGGGGGTTTTGTTGTTGCTGTTTTGTTGGGAGCTTTTTTTTTTTTTTTTTGGGAAGAAGGGTTTCACTATGGATCTTGAAAAGAGCAGAAAATATCAAAAATTACAAAATCAAAAAATTACAAAAGTAATTGATTTTGATTAGTTATATCTACTCCATCCCTCAAAAACCCTCTGCTCTGGTTAATTGGTGAACACTGGAACTCAAACCAGGATTAAGTATTTTTTCCCTATTCTAGTACTTCTCTTAGTCCTTACAGAAGAGACTCAGAACACAGAGTCTCTATGTTCCAAGTAAGTTCTGTGTTTCTGAGCAAGTGTTCCCAAAGCTACTAACTTTCTTATTTGGTTTTTTCCCCCATGCCAAAGAGTGGTATACATAATTCTGTAAAGTTACAAGTGTAAAATATTATTTTTATTAGAGACATACAAGGTATTTTACTGGTTTATGCTTCTCTATCTACACTATCCTAGCACATTCAAA
>NW_008684252.1:8053-23429 GCF_000695815.1 Acanthisitta chloris
GAGGCTGCATGAATGTATTGTAAACTTAGTAGCACTGACCAGAATAAGGCTATAACTTAGATGGATTTGGACAGACAAGTTACAAAGAACTATATACTTCCTGGCAAAGAGTCAGACGTTCCTGAGTTGACTGTATCACCGACTGTATCACCGACAATCCTATAGCTCTGTGATATTCTGGATGATTTATTTAGGCATTTGATACTTTTGATTCTCCTGTAGGATGCTCATGACATTTCATCAGAAGCTCTTTGTGTTGAAAGGCTGAGTTTGAAAGCCTCAAACAATTCTGTGAATAGTTCCAATCTATAATTGTGAGCTTCATGGAACAATGCCTTTTGCTTGAAGGAGCTGTTACCTGTAGTTTTCAGCTGTATGCATTTTTACTGTGCTACTGTTACTACATACTTCCTTTCAAATTTCCCTGAATGCCTCTTCTCTCCTTTTTAGCAGATGCTTTCAATAGTTACTTTTTAAACAAGACCTTTTTATTAGCATAGATCTGATTAATATTCCTAAGATTTCTCTGCATATATGTTTTATTACACAGTCCCTTTCTGCCATATACTAAGCTTTCTTGATTTAATGGAAACAAAACGCATCTGGATATGGTCCTGGGCAACCAGTTCTAGGTGGCCCTGCTTGGTGGGAGGGGTTGGACAAGATGACCTCGCTTCTAACCTTGACCAGTGTGTAATTCTTTGAAATTAGACAGCTAAACTAACAGGGAGGCTTGACTACACCAATTGTAGGTCTTCATTCACCCATTAACACAATCCACAGCTGAGCACTAACCAAGTCAATATGTGGCAAGTCTGTAACAGCTGCCCTTAACTTTCATTGATAATTGTTCTCCTTTAACTGACATAATATTCAATATACTGTTGTTGAATGTAGTAATGGTAAAATTCATGCCTTGAGGGCTGCAATGTGACTGTGTTTTAGCCAGATGAACTGTGATCTAACGGTGTATTACAGGCCTTTACACCATACAGATGCATAGGTCACAATCTCACCCTGTATAAACATCTATGTAATTCTATTACAAGCCATTCTTGCATATATTGCGATCATTCCAACAGATAATTAAAACAAAATCAATACAAGCATGATTCTACGACCTTTAAAACAAGAAAACTACTGATTTCAGCCAGTCTTCTTGTCTGTAAGGGACACAGAATTGCATTCCATGCTAGTAATATATTATGCCTAATTATTAATAGCATTTTGCAAACAATGTACTTCTAATGTTACAAACAATGCATTTTTTTTACATGTACTCATTTGCAAATCATATTTCTTCAGCCCTCTTGATCAGTAGCATGCAGAATCCAGGAATCTTAAATATGATCCAATATGCACATAATGCCATTATAGCGTCTATCTCTGTAGATATCTGTCATATATCTGTCATAATTATATATAATATCTAACATCTGTAGATAACCATACATTTATATAAAACAAACATCATAGATATCTACTGTGTAAATATCATGGATATATACTTACATGTAAAGTTTAGAACTGGTAATGGAAAAAATGGATTCTGTCGTATTTGAACACACGTAGCATTTAGCTTTTACAAAATAGATACCTGAGAGAATCCTAAAACACTTCAAGAACTCCATTCTGTATATATCCTAATAAGATCTCACTATTAAAGCATTAGCCTTTTTATTTATGTTTCTGTAGGACTGTTCTATAATTCAATACACTTTTCTGTGAAAATCTGTGTATAGAGCATTTAAGAAAATATTTACAAGCACAGAATCTAAAGGTTTCCATAGAATCACATAAAGCTAATTTCTAGGGACAGAATACTGATGAGAAATTTAAAAATACAGTCAAAATTCCTCAGAGTAAGAATAAGGATTCCCATATTTTCTACACAGTGCCAAGTACACTATCATTGCCTAAGAAAATAAATATATCAGAAACCAAAATTTTTGAAGTTTTGAAGTTTCCCAGACATGTCCACTTCAGTAACTGGATGACTTCTAGATGATGCAGAGCCCACACAAAGTCAGCAGCAATTAAGAGAATTCAGAAGAAACATGTTGTTTTAGGTTATTAATCAGAAATAGTCTTACAAAATGTAATCGTTCACTTTGGAACCCAACAGATGATGAAATTCTTCAAATAAGCAACTATACATTATTTATGACCATACGCATAAAGCAAGGCAGTCCATTTTTGTTCACTTACTTTATGTTTCATTTATTTATCTACTTCAACTAATCTGCATGTAGCACTTTATTTAAAGCTACCTTTCTAAAATGGTCTTATGAACAGGACTTTGCTGTTTATACCTTACATTATAAGGATACTCCCCAATACAATCATGATCACAACCTCCATTTCATCTATACTTTAATAGGTATCTTTCTAAAGAAGAAAAGAAAAAATGAAGGAGCTGCTGACTTGTATCTTAGTTTCTTAAGTCAAACAGTAGCCCTTGAAAACTTGCTAGCTGCCTTTGATGACCAAATCATGCTTGCAGCTAGCTCACCTCAGTATTTGCAGTATTTAAGGCATTTCCTACAATAAGCGTAAGCAAGTACAAATAAATACTGTGGTATGAAGGAACCTGTATTTTTTTAGCTTAGGAAAAATTGAATATTTTATTTTGCCAACAGCATCATTAGTCTTCAACATGCCAGACTAAATTTATTTCATATCCTTCTACCTCTTTGGGTGCACCATCACTACATTCATGCAACAAAAAAGAAAATCAGTTAACTGAGTTTGGAACATGCTGCGGTTTACTACCTACCTGAAGAATGTAACCTCGAACATAGTCTCGAAGTGTCCAGCCTAAGCCATGTAGAATATGCAACACCTCCTCTTGCTTCAGTACACTGAAGAGTCGGTCAAGCAGTATCTTCAGTCGCACAGGCACAGCCTGAGTACCATAGAGCATCAGGCTGCTAATGTCAAACACAACGTTGGACTGCACAATCTCCACTTGGGTTGGGTGGTAGAGGTGCTGAGTACTAAGTTTGTCCAAGGCTGAAAAAAAAAGGGGTCAAGTGTAAGAAAAGGGCAAAGAAAAACCAAGAAAACAGCCCCAAAGAGTTACGTATACGTGCCACATTTGGCAGATGCACTTATTTTCCAGAGTAACATCACATGGATGATTCATATAATCACAGAATCACAGAATGGTTTGCATTGGAACAGATCTTTAAAGGTCATCTAGTCCAACCCCCCTGCCATGGGCAGGGACATCTTCAACTAGACCAGGTTGATCAAAGCCCTGTTCAACCTGACCTTGAATATATCCAGGGATGGGGCATCTACAGCCTCACTGGGCAACCTCTTCCTGTTTCTCACCACCTTCATTGTAAAGTATTTCTCCCTTATATCTAATCTAAATATACCCTCTTTCAGGTCATCTAGTCCAACCCCCCTGCCATGGGCAGGGACATCTTCAACTAGACCAGGTTGATCAAAGCCCTGTTCAACCTGACCTTGAATATATCCAGGGATGGGGCATCTACAGCCTCACTGGGCAACCTCTTCCTGTTTCTCACCACCTTCATTGTAAAGTATTTCTCCCTTATATCTAATCTAAATATACCCTCTTTCAGCTTAAAGTAAAGCCCCCTCATCCTATTGCTACTTGCCCTTGTCCAAAGTCCCTCTCCTGCTTTTTTGTAGGCCCGCTTTCATTACCAAAAGGCCACAAAGTCACCCCAGAGCCTTGCCCAAGCTTCCTTTAAACTCTTCCCCAGGCTGAACAACCTGAGCATTCTCAACTTTTTGTCACAGGAGAGGTGTTCCAACCTTCTGATCATTCCGGTGTCCCTCCTCTGGACTTGCTCCAACAGGTCCGTGTCTTTCCTTTACTGAGAACCACAGAGGTGGATGCAGTACTCCAGGTGGAGTCTCACATGAACAGAATGGAGAGGCCGAATCACCTCCCACACTCTGCTGGCCACACCACTTTTGATGCAGCCCAGGATGTAGTCTGGACTGCAACACACATTGTCGACTCATTTCCAGCCTCTCATCCACCAAAGTTCCCCAAATCCTTCTCTGCAGAGCTGCCCTCAATGACTCAGTCTTCCAGTCTGTACTCATGTCTGGGATTGCCCTGACCCAGGTACAGGACCTTGCAGTTGGCCTGGTTGAACCTTGAAGTTCCCAGGGTCCAACTTCCTCAAGTTTGTCCAAGTCCCTCTGGTTGGCATTCTGCCCTTCAGGAGTGTCAGCTGCATCACTCAGCTTGGTGTATGTGCATATTTGTTGATATTCTCATTATGTCATTGATGAAGATATTAAATAGTACTGGTCCTAATATGGACCCCTAATGGACCCCACTCATCACCAAGGGATTCTTTTTCACAGATGCAGTCAAAAACTGGCCTAGGTTCCAAAGGTCACAAATAATTTTAATTCATATGGGTGAAGGGTCTTAAGCTGAGACCCAGAGACTACAATAATCATAGTTCAAGAGAAATTTATGATTAACTGATGACAAAGACTGAATCTATATAGAATTGATTGTGACTATTAAAGGTTTGATACTTACCTTCTAGAGGAGAAAAAGAAAACAGTTACACCCTAAACCACAATCTTTTAAAAATGTTACAAATAAGTCCCTTGATTTACGATAAATTCTATCATGAATTCACTGCTACTTGAGCTGGATAGTTTTTTTCATATGGCTGTGTGGATTCTATGTTATTCACTGTGATGTGAACAATTTAGAGATAAGGGGGGAGGGGAAATTCACAGGATGAAGGTAATTCTTATCCCCTTGTGAAGTAAACTACCAGGATGGAATTGCATATGACATCACACATTTTGCTGAGAATTAATGCTTTAAATGAATTTTATTTCCATTTTATGGACTACATTGCAGCACCTAAGTTTTTCACTGCTGTTTTTAAACAAAATTTCTGAGCATTTAAAATAATTTTATAGGGTCTTCTTCTCTTGTACTTTGGTTTCTTCTTGGCTTATGGTCACTAGAGAGTTCATGTACTCTTGATAAATTGCTTTCTTACATCCAGAGTGTAAAGGCCCTTATCATTTACTTACTGGCTTCATTCAAGACGTTTACTCCAAGGACTACATTGTCAAAGAGTTCTGGTTTCCTCATACTTCATTTCTTGCAACTGATTTGTCTGATCTTTCCTATTCTAGTGGCTAAGTCAACTTTGAATAAATAGCTTAAATACTAATTTAACATTCATAAGAAAGATAAGGAATTGGCAAGCCTAGGGACTGCAGTCCTATGTCTCTCCACAGGACATTTATACTGCAGAATGTGAAGGGTGGGATTTTTTCTTCCGAAAGCTCATCTTCCAAAGTATTTCAGCTATACAGGCTTCATGATATGGGACTGATTTATTTACAAGGTCTAATGATTGAAGCTTAATTTGATTGAAGGTTAAATACCCTCCTACATTTCCCCCCCCTTTTATGTATATTTTTCTAAGATGGTCATTTTGCAACTACCAGAATACTTCTCAGCTGGAAAAGCTAAGAAAATTCATTTTGTTACTGTGCAAGCTGTGCTGTATATGTGGTGATATGTACATATGTGTATGTGGGGGACAGAGTAACCATTTGGAAGGAGTGAAATGAAGCAATTAAAAAAAACCCCTAGCATTACTCACAACAGGATTGCTGTCAATAATAATAATAATAATAATTTTAATAGATGTAACACATTCTACCAGACTATTGAAATTATTTAGCAGATCTGGATCACCTTGAGCTTTCCACTTTCAGCCTTACATGAATGAGAATAGGGTCCACAGAAGTTAACTGCCTTCTCCAAGTTTACACAAATTCAGACCAGAGCCAAGACATGAATGGATATTTTCTGAATACTCAATGGTTTTTAATCACTGCATCATACTGTATTTCTAATGTATCTGAATATTTGTTTTTCTTTTCTTAGCATAAATACTATGACTGCAGTGAGGAAAAACAAGTTCTGAGGAAAAAAAAGTTCTTTCAGATAAAGACTACTTGCCTTGCTGAATATTTTAATGTCATTATTCCACTGTGATCTAAGCCAGAATGACTACAAGACATCTTTATATAAAGACTATTGGGTGGATTACAAAACTAATAGCTAGACTGAGGTTACAAAACTCTGTACATATATCCAATTCATGCAATGTGACCATTATGAGGATAATAATTTTGGAAAGGCTGAGGTGGAATAGAAGAGAAAAAAAATAAATTAAAAAGGTCCTTTAAAATTACTAAGCACATTTTTGACCAGCAGATAGAAATTTTTACAAGATAACCTGTACAATTCGATATATCTGTGATATTTGTTTCCAAGCAGTATTATCTATAGACATCTGTTTCTCAAAACACGCACAAATAATAGTTAGTGTAACGTTGGAATAACATTCCAAATGACAGCAAAATTATCCCCAATTTTGAATTGTGGTCTTATTCTGCATATTATGTAATAAACAAATAAGCAGTGAATTTTATCCTTCTGAAGTACAAGTCAGGATATGCATTGCAATGTGCAATTTATAACACAACAAAACATATTATTGCATGGATGTGTAAGAGCATTTGCAAGCTAAAGAGAGACCTTATGCTACAGGTAAAAAAAAGAAAAAAAAGGCTATAAATGAAGAGAAAAGAAACATAGTTGTGTCCATATGGGAAATAACAGCATCATAAAAATTGGAAATTCTTCCACATCATGGATTATTGAAACCTCTTCACTTGTCAGGAGAATGAAACTTTTCTCTGTAATTTGCAATTCATTAAAAATTTCTTGTTTCTTAAAAAATATTGCTAAGGATATATCTGACAGATTTCTGTAGCATTTCTCCTCTGGTACCCTTAGTGAACAAATTCCAGTGTTCCAGGTAGATTAAAGAGGCCATTTATTTTAATAGACAGACACTTTTTCAGGTAAGAGATATAGAAGGTCCTGTCTCATTGTTTTTTCTTTAAGGACAAGAGTATTAGCTTTAACCTTCTTGCCAAATTTCTGACTCTTGCCAAATCTCAGAGTAGATAGTTCTATTCTGCTGTCCGGAATTGCCCACCTAATTTCATGTGGATAATGCATTCCTCACTATTTTCTATTTTAAACTACTGGTTGATGAACTGGCTAATGAACAATGCCATGTTTCACAGGTGAATACACTCAATGGTATCTGCAGCAATGTATGATTTCATAAGTGCTGAGGAGGCTTCAAGATTAAATATGCTATATAAAAGAATGTGCCTTATCATACCTGGAAAATGACATAAACAGATGTGTCCTTATCAAGAAGTTATCAGTAACTGAACATCCTAAACCACACATTAAAAGACCATTTCTGGTGTAGCATGAGGTATCACTCATACTTTATACTTTCAGTGGGCTCAAAAGTTCATCTAGAAAAGTCTTAACATGTTTGTGACATTTTGGTTGTAATCTGCAAATCTTTTCCAAAAATGTGACTATAATGGGTTCAGCTATGTGCTTAAACTAAGACCTAGTAAAAATGAAAACCATTTCTTTACAGCCCAAGTTCATTCTTAGCACTGCCCTGATAGTCTGATAGTCTTTAATTCACTATAAGTGGAAAGGTGTTCTCTGCTACAGGAAGAAGAGATCCAATGAATCTTAAAATCACATACTTGCTGAGTAATCAACATTTTCATAGAATGGCCTGAAGAGACCCTTGTGTTTTACTCTAATAACACTCAGCGAAGTAATATTTCCATGGTGAATTACAAATTTCAAGTACTTGTTTCAGAAATTTACACTACTAAAAAAGGATTATAAGCAGTAGAAGAGATTACAGAAGATTGCCTTCAACATCCAAAAATTACTAACTGGATAGTATAGGAACTAGGAAACTTTCAGTGCTGTTTTTCTAACTCTGCAGTATCAAGTATGTACCATAATAATTTAGAATATTTCAGTTGGAAGGAATATGCAAGCATCATCTAGTCCAACTGCCTGACCACTCCAGGGCTGATCATCAGTTAAAGCATATTGAGGGTGTTGTCCAAACACCTCTTAAACAGGGAAAGGCTTGGGACATGGACCATATCTCTAGGAAGTATGTGGGTTGACCATCCCCTTGGTGAAGAAATGCTTCCTAATGTCAACTCTGAACCTTCCCATGCTGGCTTATTCACTCTTGACTCGTAAACAAAATCACCCAGGTTTTAGAGAGACTCTGCTCAGTATAATATGAATTGTAAAGAGAGTTTTGAAATTGTTTCAATGTCAGTCTTACCATTGCAGCCTGCAGCATTCTCATTACACAAAATTCCAGCAAAATAAAACTTTGGACCCATTTGTAATAAATTAATGAACAAACTTTTCCATTTTTAGCCTGATTTTTTAAATTTTTTTTTTTAATTTCTCTTAATGTAGTAAAATAGGGAGGAGAAATCTACTTCACCATTTATATTTTCCTGGAGTTTTGGGACTCTGTGTAATTCAAAGGAAATTAAGTACAAAAGATACACAGTTCAAATCCTTCTTCAATTTATCAAAAGGCAGAAAACAAAGACAAAATTTTTTATTTCATCTATGCTGTGGCCTGTTCACAGGCTCAGCTCTGCAAACTTACTCGTTGCCTTGTAGACCCTTTCTTTCCCAATGTGCAGTGAACGAGGTCAGCTAAATCCAAAGCCATGGCTCTGAGCAGATTCCATTTTTGTTAAGCAAAAGAAATGCAAATATGCAGTGATGAATATTGTACTTTAGAGTCTCATATTGTCCTGCTCTACTCTGCAGTGGTGTGACTTCACCTTGAATCCTGTGTGCAGTTTTGGGCACAACAATATAAGAAGGATATTATGCTATTAGAGATCATCCAAAAGAGGGCAATGAAGATGGTGAAGGGCCTTGAGGGGAAGCCATACAACGAGCAGCTGCGGTCACTTGGTCTGTTCAGCCCAGAGAAGAGGAGACTGAGGGGAGACCTCATGAATGTATACAACTTCCTCACAAGGCACTGACCTCTTTCCTCTGACAACCAGTGACAGAACCTGAGGGAATGGCCTGAAGTTGCGTCAGGGGAGATTTAGGTTAGGTATTAAAAAAAGGTTCTTCACTCAGAGGATGGTTGGGCACTGGAAGAGGCCCCCCAGGGAATTTTTCACAGCACCAAGCCTGCCAGGGTTCAAGAAGCATTTGCACAATGCTCTCAGGCAGGTGGTGTGATTCTCAGGGATGTCCCATGCAGGGCCAAGGTGATCCTTGTAGAAGTATCAAGATGACTTGATGATCCTCACAGGTTCCTTCCAACTTTGAATATCCTGTGATTCTGTGATACTATTTTTTGAATAGCTATAATAAAAGCATGACTCTTGCCTTTACTCAATAGAAGAGAATTTTAAATATCCTAGTTTTAATGCAATTTGGACTTGTAAATACACATACCTCTCGTTAATCTCTTGATCTTAGAGAAATACTTTAACATACTAGAGAGGGATGAAGGGGTCTAGTGAAACCCCTTCTTTCAGCTGATTTGCCTGGCTGTGTATCTCAGAACACCACAGAGAAGAGTCAATAGGTTGCAATGTACAGGTCATTACAGAACTCATTCCATTTCAGTTTTAAATTTTGGCTCTGCAATAGTACCACTCTAGATTTTCTTGCATACTCTGTAGTTAGTTCCCTAACCTACAGAAAAGGAATACATACATACACATAACAATACAAAATTTTGTAAACATCATCATCTTTCCAGATTAGTAGATTTGTTCAAGAACAGGAAAATGAAGAAGAAACCATATGCAGAGAGCTCTCCAGGCATTTTTAAAATCTAAATAACTGGGCCACTTTTCCAACAAGAGAAGCCGAAATTAGCAGAGAGATTAAATACACAATACCAACATAAAATGATTCCATAATACTGTTGCAACAACAGTGTGTCGAGAATGGTAAAAGAGATATGGTATTATTAATGACAATGTTGAGCACTGTAGTTTGCTGTTGATTTCAGTGGTGAACATGAAAAGCTTCACATTTTCAGAGTTCAAGATGCTCTTCTTTTCCATCAACCATAGAAAAGAAAATTTAAAAATCCTTTCAAGAACTGAAGATAGCTTAGGAACGGCTAAAATAAGTCAAAAGAAGTGGTCTAACCTAGCCTCCCTCAGGATGCAGATTTAATACCACCTCCAACATGGTGTAATGCGGTGCATTTTGAAGGTGGAAAAAATTGCTCCTCAAAAATAAACTTAAAATGTGACTAAGGACAAGAAAATTTGCCAGTGTCTACTGAATGGCTCAAATATTGTGAATGGTGTAGGAAATGATCCCATTCACCCCTGGCACAAGCACAGCATGCAGGGGCCATTAACATTTATATGAGTGGGTGAATATCCTGAATCAGTCTGAGTATAAATTCCAGCTACAACATGGCATCCTTTGGCAATCTCCATTTCACTTCTGTCTTCATCACATTCACAATTTAATTCATATAGAAGAGAAATGTTCACTAAGACACTGTGGATTTCAGCAGATCAAGGAAGGAGAGTACGTAAAGCAAATTCGGATTCATAGGCAAAACCAACTCTTTGTTATGCCTTTTATTATATTTAAAAGCTAATAATGGAAACCATTTGCCAAACACATTTAGTCTCTGACAGAGGGACACATATGTGATCTTCTAATTTACAGCTTGCATGTACAGATGTTCACACTTAGTAAAAGGATTCTTAATAGCATTTTAAAATTAAACACGTGTTGATAATAGGTGTTTCAAACCCAAACAACAGAGCAAATAAACTGATATATGTCTTCATGCCTCACCATGCCTCATGCTCTAACATTTTATAACAGGTCAAAAAAAAATACACAGCACTTCAATTGGATGTACACAAAACAAACGTTATTTAAAAAAAGAATGAATGAAAACTTTCATTAATTTTTCTGTCTAAGATCTGATTCCAAGTTGAAACATTTAGAATGCTACTAGGTTTATGTAGCCGAAAGCAGAACCACAGTTTGTTCACAGACGTTGCTTGCTGTCTGCAATTTTTTTTATCCCTTTGCAAAACTTTGAACCCCATCCAGCTTTGACACACTGCCTCTTCAGTTAATAACTATCAAGTTTCCCCTTGTCTCCTGTCTACTTTTCTTTGAGGCAATTGCGCACTCAGCACCCCGAGATAATAACACACATCTATAAGATAAAAGCAATGGCATTAATGTAATTGTCTGCCTTTCTCTCTTTAGCCTAATCTTTTTTTTCCTTCAGTTTTGACTGCCTCTGTGACACCTGTTTTTGTCTCCTCTGATCCTACGACAGGTTTTCCGCTGACAAGGTTTTTGCCTGACAGAGATTCTGCCAGACAAGAACATAATAAAATATGAAGAACTGCTTGTCAGAGTTTCTGCCAATGCTCACATGAAATGGGGGGAAGAAAAATAAAAAGTCCTGACGTTTTTTTTAAAGGGGCCCTGTGCTGGTTGCTTTTGGCCTGTCAGGAAAACAGTCTCCCTGGCCAATTCCTGCAAGCCAAACAGGTGTTTTCTTTTATGTTTTCTTCCTATACAAAAGCCTTTTTCTTCAATAGTGGAAAACATGATTACAGAGAAAAAAGAAAGAGAACAAAAAAAACCCTAAAATGCTTTCTCCTAATAATTAAGGTTAGACCTAACTTTGTGTAGTGTTACCCCAAGAATATGTCTTTAATTGAGAATTGACCCTTAAAATTAATAAAAAATGGTAGGTTTTTTCTCTCCTTTTTTTTTGTTAACAGCTAATGTGTTCAAAGGAAAAAGCTGTAAAGGACCTCCACCCCAAGTTCTCAGATGGGCTACTAGAAACTACCTGCACAGGCATACTACATGAACGAAAACACCTGACTATGGGGACCATGATAGGGAAGATGAGACAGACACTCTTCTGTGGGATTTGGACATTGCAATCTTCTCCACCAGTGTGCACCTTTGTGCATATGTAAAAAAGGACATTACCCTGATGGAGAAAAACATGTAGATTAGTAGTGCGAACACCCGAACATACAACTGCTTTTGTGTGTGTTGGTATCAGCTGTCACTTCTGCTACAGACAGCAGCTATGGATTAGTCCACGGTGTCATGGTCCTTAGTGCACCAACTGGCCTTCATTGCACCAACCAGCCTCTCTGGAGATCTCCATCCTGGATTCTGAGTCCATCAGTCCAGAGTCCTACTAAGCTACATCCTGGACCTTCATTCCCCACTTAAGTTACATTCTAGGTGTGCCTGGCTGTAGTCCTGTCTTCTAGATTACCCTCAGACCCATGTTACAGCCTGGTCTTCAGCCCCATCTCTGGCCCCACCTTCTTTTGTTCCTGACTGAAGTCTTTGAATGGACTCTTGACTTGAGTCATTACTTGCTATGCTTGAGATTGTCAATAGACACAGGTACCAGCACCTGTTTCAATCTACCATGGTCAGACCTTAAGGAACCGTGCCCATGGTGCAGGCATGGTCAGTGCTGGAGTTGCCTTCGACTCCTGGCTCAGATCTATTTGTTGGGCAGGTCCACTTTTGCTGCACCTTGACACACAGATTAACAGAGACATTGTTGAAATGCACAATCTGTAATGGAAGCCACAAGATAAACAATCTTTCTATTCCTTTGACTAGTCATTAATCTTTGAACTTTCCTGTCTCTTGTTTCCAAAGCCAAACGCTCTCTTCCTATCAGACATTAACACTTTCTTAAAACTATTCTCTCCCTTAATAATGGTGAGATAGGGTCTAATATGTATCTTAATGATCCTAGTACCATCTGGTTGACATACTATACATAGTGAGACAGAAGCACATTTGGGAGTCTTGGATTGTAGTCTGGATTTGGAGGACTTGCATCTTAATCCTAATGCACCTCAGTTCCACTAATGGTGATTCACAGATTCACAGGAATTCTACTTTGGAAGGGATTTCTGCAGACTGTCTGGTGCAGCCTTCTAATAAAAGCAGGCCTTCAGATAAGTTATCTCTGGCCTGACAAGATGTGTCCTTGATATTTACCTGGGGGAATATTCCACCTCTTCTCCAGGAAACCTCTTCTATCTTTTATGCAGCCTTGAAAACTGGAATGAAAATGTAACAGGCACTGCCCACCTGCTAATATCATTCTGTTTGGATGGATTACTGTGTTGTAGAGGCCTTTCACAAAGGCAAGCCAAGACCATGGTGGTGTGCCAGTCTAGGATGTAACTCTGGTTCAAGTCTATGAAATACTCTCCCACATGTGTTAAGACACCTCAGTTTTTTCCAGGAAAACCTGCTGTCCTAAAGTTGCTGACAGCTGAAGGTGTTCATACCCTGGGAAGTGTGGTTCACACTAGTTCTACCATACATAGAAATCAATCTTTCCCTTCCCAATTCATGTACTATGACCATTTCACAAAGCTCCTGTTAAAAATACTTCAGAAAATCTGGCTGTAATGAATTAGAATACAATTAGAGCAGTCTCTGAGACTCATGTTATACATTTCTTGTATTATCATTTCTCTTTCTAAAATCCAGATGGAAATGGGAAATAAAGTAACACTGTTGTCTGCTAAATTAATTGCCCAAGTTTCCTCATAATGCTACAGCTCAAACTGAAATTCCTCTTGGTAGGTAAAAAAGTTTTTTTCCATTCAATTTCCCATTTGCAAAACAGAAAGCTGAGGTAAAGTTATCCATGGTATTATCGTTACTTTGAACATCTGAAAGCAGTATGAATTTTTTATTCTTGCAGTCAAATTCCATTTTAACCTTATAAAGCTATACAGAATATAGTAGTAGGGTTTGTTTCATTTAGAGCTCTTTCAATTTGTGTTCTGCTTAACTTAGTGAACTCTAGTTAATTAAGATGTTCCTATAAACAATTAAGCTTCTTGTAGGATCGTTAAGAAGATATAAAAATTTATGATGTAATAAAGTGTAATAAAATGATGAAGTGGTTAGCACATCACAGGAATTCATGTGCAGCAGCATAGGTGTTAAAAGAGACAAGTAAGCAGCTACTGTCACCTAAACATTCTGGAGTGGATGCATGTCGCACAAGTCCACCTCTGCTTCCCCACAAACCTGTTGGTGATTTGCACTCCCAAGTCCCACAGAATTTATCCTGCTCATCTGTGAATCCAGCAGCAATCACCAGACACTTTTTTGCTCCCATCTGAAGCTATGCCATGTAGTGAGCTTCCTGTCATCACATTTCAGGGGGCAAGATTACAGGTTTCACTGACTACCTTTCCAAAAACCAGCCTCTACTGTGACTGGAAAGAGGATTTCCAAGTGCTAATTTAAAATCCTTGGTTTTATTGACTTTGCTCCACCTTGCACACAGCAAGTCAATTTTTTTCCTTACTGGATTCTCTTCTTAAGAAGCAAGGGTAAAACACCATTGTCTGAGACATCTCCTAAAACTTTGTCCTATGGTGTTGGGAATATTAAATGAGTTTAAGCCTTCTCTCTGAAATGTATATTCAATAATGATAGGCACTCAAATCACACTATCTTGCAGTTTTGAAATACCTGTAGTCTAAAAGTCTATGGACATTTTTCAGCTAAGCAAGAGAGATCATAGTTATAAAACTGTATTTCAGAGTTGCCAGTATTAATGACAACACTGTAAGAGCACAAAGGGTGATTACTAAATTAGAAATTTTTCAGACAGCAAACTTTTCACAATGAGAAAGTGTTTGAGATATGAACATACTCCAACCTAGCAGAAACAGGCACTGTGCTTCAGGATGGGTCATGGTCTGTTTGGGGCTTACCAGGCAGTCCTCAGCTGAATTTTAATGTCTGGCCAGGTGTAATCTCACCTGACCATGCCCAAAGGATATTGTCATATACAAACCCAGGACTATGAGCCAATAAAGTTGGGGAGAGGAGAAAATGTCTAAGGTCTTCCAGACTGAGTTAAAATGTCCTGGGGGCAGCAGGAAAGAAGTGAAAAAAAATATTTTCATCTGAATGGATCCCCAGGGAAAACCAAGGAGGTATGAGTGTGAAAACACGTAAGTTAGAGCCTGTGGTTTACTCCCAGGGAAAACATTACTTGACCTGAGGATGTCAAATTTGCATGAGGACTAAACTTTTGGCCATATGTAAGTACCAGCAGAATACAAGGATGGAAAAAGAAGGTTCCTTATCTGATCTTAGGGCATCTAAACATTATTTATTTTCTGTCACTTCTGTCTCATAAACCTTTGAAACTGTATTATTTGCCTTGGATGCCCTAATACTTGGATTTGCTTTTACCTCAGCTTGACTTGCATTAAGGGTGATATCAGAGTAACCCAAAGCAAACACTGCATCACATCATGCCTACCAGTGTGGCAGGCTTTAAAACCAGATACTGGGTCAGAGTGCCCACAAGATAACAGCATGCATTTTCCCTGTGCTGCATTGGCCACTTTGGGAAATCCTGCT
>NW_008684252.1:23452-24018 GCF_000695815.1 Acanthisitta chloris
AAAGGGGGGACTTCAAAAAGTGTTTACCAGTAATGAATGTTAATCTTGTAAGGTTCCTGGAAGCAACTGAGCAACGAAAAATATGCCGCAGCCTTCAGGGTCAAATGAAAGTTATAATAGATGGATTAAAATGATTTTGTCAGTAAAAGACAGGAAAAGTCATACTAGATCTGAAATAGTTTTACTTTAAAAGTCATGAAGTTTTTGTTATCAATGAACTGTAGAGAATTATTGTTCTAAAAATCTCTACATAATGAAAAAAAAGGTTCTCAAGTAATTTTAAAACATTTCAAATAATTAAATAAATTGAATAGAAGGAAACAAGAATGTTTGGTATGGCTAAAAATATTTTACCAGTCAATTATAATCACAAGATTACAGTTCTCTCTTCCTTTTTTTTTTTTTTTTAAATTTACTCTCTATTTCAAAATCCACATTTTTAAGTATAGAAGGACATGGAAATTTTGCTAGATCAAAGATTTGATTTTGTTTTATTTTGTTAGGGACTATCTTTGACTTTGAAAAGCTGGGTTTCTTTCACTTAACAGCTTTGGACAGAGACAAAT
>NW_008684252.1:24077-45125 GCF_000695815.1 Acanthisitta chloris
CACACCTCACTCCCAGTCAGCTCAGATTTAAAATCTAAACCTTCTTCCAGGACCAAGCCCTTTCAGAAACTTCAGGGTAAGGGAGAGATGTTACTTCTAAACTTTTCACAGCACTCTTCTTCTCTTTCATTTAGTTATTTCCACCTGTCTTTCCTTTCTTTCATTTTTAATTCATATTTCTTTTACCCAACAATTTAATGATCTACCATGTAGAAATTCAGAAAACTCAGCCATTCTGAATGAAGAAGTCACAGTCATGTCATGCATCTGACTTTATGACAGTCTCCATTTTGTCGTAGAGGTTGTTGTTTTCATTCTTAGTTTCACTTACAGCAAGCTAGCACATGCACTATGTAAATACCGGCAGCAGAAAACTTCCCTCACGAGGTGAAATTATAACTCACATGGCATGTTCTGAGCATGAGTATTCACTGTATGGCAGCTTTTAGTCTGAAAAAACCCAAACTAATGCATATGCCCCATGTGCCAAAATCTACTAGTTAATGTTTTTTTCATTATAATCAAAAGGAACTTAATGTCAAAGCTACTAGAGAGAAGGCCTGGACAAGTCTTGGATGGGACTGTATGCAACCTCATCAGAAGTCAGAGAGGTACTAAAGCTTACTTGAATAAATAGCCCAGCCCTGAGCTGTGCTGATTGGCATGATGCAGATGAAAAGACATCAAAGATGACTAGAAGACTAAGGATCATCTTTCTCTGAGAAACAAAAAAATAAGGGAGACAGGATACTTCATTTCCTAGGGTAGACTGAACAGTGTAAAAGTCAGCTAATCCAAATATGCACAGTATACCAAAAACATCTGAAAAACATGTTGTTGCTGTCTTGAGTTTTACCAGCAACCCATTTCATGGTAAGACAGAAAACTGGTATTTCTAACTTTCTGACTCTGAAACAAAGTGACAATGATTTCAGACAAACTTAGTAATGTTATTATATTGTGGACTTTTTTTTGTGGGGATACTGAAACCAAAACAAGTAGAATGAATGTCAGAAATAATAGCTTTAATCCACTATGACACATGTCATGTTGGCACACCTTTTGGGAGCAAAATAGTTATGAGAGAGGGTAGACTGTATTTCTCTTTGATACTGCATTGGGTATTTTTATCTGTCGGACAAGGTAGAACAAGAGTGTTTCTGCTAGCAGTACAGTAGTTGTTATTCTGACATCAGTGACAAGTGTACAAGGCAAAATGCAAAGGTAATGAAATCAACATCTTTTTACTGCAGACTTCCTTAATTTCTTTCCTCATAGACAAAGATACTTCTGCTAAGGGAAGTGCATGGCAAATAAAGTGGGTTTTTTTCATTATTTCCAATGAAGTTTGAGTATGTAATTCTTGTGCTAAAGCTACTAAAATGCCATTACTATCTTCACAGTATAGTATGTTACTTTTAATACAACAAAAATAGCAGGGGAAGAAACCAAGCACTCATGAAAGTCTTACTTGATGTAGTTATCTTGTGACTATATTATTTAAAAGTCACAAAATACCTATTCCTGGGTTAAAATTAATCCTCCTTACAAAATTGACTACTAAGATTTTAATAAGTTGGGAAAGAAGGAAAGACATCTACCTTATCTGTTTGCCCACTTGAAGTCTAAGAAATGGCTTATCCAACTTAAACCATTTAATTTTTGGTTTAGAAAATAAATCCCCAGCCAAGCTAACAATATGAAAGCCAGACTTCAGCTCGAAACAAATGAAAACAGTTTAGTTACCCAAATCCCTTAAAACACCCAGAGATTCATACCATCAATAACCCACTCTCCATGATGCACAACAGTACTTGATAATGCTGCTATGCTTTGTGCAACTTTTGGCTTTGGCCTTAAAAACACTGAGTGTAGGATTACCACTGCAGTACAGGGGTCAAAACTTGATAAGCTGAACCTTTGTCAACAGAAACATTTATCTTGCCACAAAAGTACTTCTCCAATGTATCTGTCCATATATTTACAATCCTGCTTTTGGCAACTCCAGACAGATGAATTTGAACTTGCAGGAAACCTTTCCTTTCAAGATGTGTGCAGCTTATTTAAGGTGAGCAAAGAAAAACATGAGAAACACAATGGAAGCAGGAAGAAAGAAAACAGGCCAGCAGTTGCTAAGAGCAATAATACAGTGATGGTTGTATGCCCTTTGCTCCTTCCTCCAAGAATTCCAACATTTTAAATGGCAGCTATTAACATGAATTAACTCTGCACAGATTAGTCCAGTACAGCATGAGAAGACTGCAGTTCTAAGCTATTTTTGATCTATTCAGTTAATTATGATTCTAGGTCATCAGAACTGAATACTCATGGTACTTCCTGTTGGAAACACCTATTCTTTGATAATTACATTCAGTAAAGCACTACATCATGTGTCAAGGAGCTGAGTTGAAATTCATTAATAAAAATCAGAAGGAAACCTTGTAATTAAAGCAGCAGGAAATACTATTTGCATTCAAGGAATAACTTCTGAAAGTACTGAGCTAATGGTTTAAAGAAAATTACTTCTGAACAGCAACCTGATTCAGTCATTTTGAAATCCAGGCATTACAGTGCAATGAAATGATCCATCTCCTGAATGCTGCCCTCAAAATCCTCAAAAACAGCTAAGATCAAGAATTGAAGCAGATGCCTCATGGTCTCCAGAAAGTAACTTATAAGCATCTGCTTTGAGTATGTATATGAAACATACATCTGACTTGTCTTGCTCTGCCATAAAATGTAAATACTCCAGATGAATGTACACAAAGTCCAAAAAATAAAATACAAATCAGTGGATTATTCACTTGGCAAAGTAGTAAAACAAGCACTTTCTAATAATATATAGCTGTATTAATTTTTCTATTTGGAATGTTAAGCACTCAGGTATGGGAGCAAGTGGTGTATCCCTAATCATCACGTTCACCTTTCAGCTTTCAGGACATTTCTATTATATACACTGTGGTAATATCAGATTACTGTCATATATTCTGATTTTGAATTCAATCACCTCACAGGAAAGAATTTATCAGGAAAATCTGATTACTCTCTTCTAAGATGCAGTTGTTAAAAAGAAAACGCAAGATGCCCATGTGCCAGAATTTAAGTGCTAGACTCCCAGTTCTCATTACTCAACAGGAGGACACCCTAGAAAACAGCTAGACAGTGCTTCCCTATCTGTGGATCAACAAAACCTCAGATGCTGATTCTACACAAAACCTGAAGCATGCCTAAACTATACAAATTTTGCAAGGTTTAGTGATCCTTCCAAGAAGTGGGAATCTGGTTATACTTTGACTGAAGATATTTTTCTGGGAAATAAGCGGAGTAAAAATAAGCTATGTCCCTAGATAATCTAGTGTACAATAAATCTGCAACCAGCTACCAGATTGGTGGTGTTAGGGCATTTCTTGGCAGGCTGTATACATTACTATGCAGCAACCCATGACTGCATGGTACCTGCATACCTGCTTTTCTTTCCCTGTATGTGAATGTTTAAAAAACTTCTCTGTCTCTCTGCTGTTGAATTTGTTAAGCATTCACATTCGTCATACGTCAGCATACTCAGGCACAAATACACACAGACATGAGCTAATTAAACAGAGATCAAGTGCAGCTTAGGAGGAAACTACTAACCTTCCATCTAAGGTCTCACCAAAATAAAACAAAATTCATGGAATATAAGCCTCTGGATGTCTGGTAGAAGTGAGGAACAAGAACTGTGCTTACTTAAGTGCCAATAGCCTGGACCATGTGAAGAAAACTCCAACACTAATTTCTTCTGCAAACACAGTAATCTTTCTCTTCCCTCATTGCCCACCCTCCACTTAGTTTAATCATGACTGTCAAGAAAAAAATCCCCACCAAATACACAGAGTAGAAAAGGATAAAATGGAAGGTCTATACATGAATTTTCATGCCTTTATATAGGATCTGGGCATTCTAATTCCCCCTTATTTAGCTATTTAAACATGGGAAGAAAGGTTCAACTCACAGATCATATATGCACACTTCTGTTCAGCCATATAGGATCACCCACTTCATCCTGAGATGTGAGATGTGAAAGTTTGGCACTAGTATGTTTAAATGCCCATTAGACCCTGTGACTTATTGGTTGATGCTTCTTGCAGTACAAAACTCTGCTGTGCAACCATACTGTAAACTTTTTGTCTTGCTGCTAAGCCCTGCTAGAACTACATTATTTTCTGGAGGCTAGAATATTCTTTTGAGCTGTACACAAGCTGTTGAACTCCAGGGGAACCTGAAGCTTTTTCCAGTATCACAGTCTCTCACTTTTTCGTCCTGCAAGTTGCTGTAAAAAAAGCATGTGCATCCATATACACACACAAACCTAGACTGTGCAAACATGCATGTGTAGACAAATAAGTATCAGTACTGCTTATATCATTCCAGCTCTTATAATTTAAAAATACTAGGCAAGATGAACAGAATAGAGAAGAGAAGCCCAGAACAGACATTTCTTACCATGTGCCACCCAGCCATGTTTACACTGATCACAGGTTCTCAGGTTAATCTTCCCTGGCTGAAAACATTCACACGTGCAATTTACCAGTGTACAGCGGATGGCCTGGAAAAAGAAACAAAAAACACATATTAATGTATTTCTTTCTGCTTGTAGAAATTTGTTGTGAGGGCTAGAAGGGTATGAACTGCGTAGCAAAACCCAGTCTTTTAACATTCAAAGCATTGCTCCTTCTTTTAATTTTCTTTCAAAAACATATGCCAGTATGTCCCATGGAGATGAATACATTCCTGAAATCTTTAAAAGAATTGATTTAGTTCCTTCAGGGGAAAAAAAAAGTGGTAGGATGCGGATTCTGTAGGAGTTCCACAAATTTCCTGGTTTGACACCAACTGCATGAAGAAAAAAGTTACTTGTGATATCTCACCACAGAATCATATCAGCAAATGAGGAAACAAAAGCATACAAAAAGGAAAACTACAGATCTCTTTTTCCTTTCCCTGTGGTACCCAAAGATTATTTTCAAGTTTCCTTTTTGGAATTCACCTAAAATATAACTCCACTGCAGAAAGGAGCCATGGATTTGAAGGGTTCCCAAAACAGAATAAAGTGATCAAGGTACAGAATGGGACTGCTTCATAAAACATCCTGTAACCTTCCTTTGCATCTATCCCTTTCTCCAAGACCTAGGCATAGACCTTTACCTTTTAACACTCCTCATTTGTCAAACACATATTTCTCTGTTTTGCAAACAATGAAACTATTGCAAAGTAGCAATGCTAGAACTCCAGTCCCATGCAGAGATCTAAAATTTGCTTAAATAATAGACCTTATTAATATCTCATCTCCCTTTTTTAAATTATTTCAAAAATTACACAGGTTTACTTTGACAGGGGCTAGCTACATCTACAGAAAAGTGAATATAAATTGAATGAGACTTTATAATGTGTAACAGACATATGTTTTAAATAGTGTAGAAGATGACCTGTGCACTTCAAACTGCTGCTAATAAATTTATGGCATGCATTTAGATGTAATTTGCATGGAGATTTCTGAGACAGAGAGGCTTATTCTGATCATTCACAGATTAACAATCTACTGTAACTACCAGAGCTGCCAGGAAAAGATATCTCTATAGATTTAAATGCAATCAATGATTACTTGGGGGCTAAGGT
Organism: Acanthisitta chloris; assembly: GCF_000695815.1. Taxonomy (NCBI): domain Eukaryota; kingdom Metazoa; phylum Chordata; class Aves; order Passeriformes; family Acanthisittidae; genus Acanthisitta; species Acanthisitta chloris. The sequence goes on from NW_008684252.1 coordinate 29,733, forward strand.
GGGGGAAGGATGCTTGGTATCTATTGCCACTGTGATACTGAAGCATCATGAAGGCTCTTGCCTTTTCAAAAAAATTAACAAACACACACAGTCTTTCCACACAAAAAAATTATTATCTTAGCTATATTGACTTTAAGAAAATTACATTCAGTATTAAGTTGGCCAAGCTAAATTCCTCGGCTGCTGACAATGGAAAAGGTTCAGAGTTACTTAAAATGTTGGATATCTTTGCTTATTTATCTGCATCAGACTGCAATTTAAAGACATTTATAGTTCTTGCATCCACTTAATACCTTTATTTCTCTGACAAATTTCTGGTACAAGACTCCTTTATCCCTCCTATGCTATCAGCTCTTTTACAATCTTTTACTCTCAAAAACCTAGTGGGGAAAAAATATCCTGCTGTATTATGTCTGACACTTCAGGGACTCAGTCCCAATGTCACCTGTCCAATTACTCATTAGCTAGGTTATAAAACACTGCTCTATGTATGTGTGATTAAAAGAATTAGTAATAAGAAATATAAGGGTACCAAAGAAGTGCTGACTGTGCAAGAATAATATATGTGTTTGTGGGTTATGAGAAAAAAGTTCTCCTGGAAGGTGCTGTTTCATGTTCAATAGTTTATTGACTCAGTAATATATCAGGTCTCCACTGGTCAGTAATGGTGTTCTTTCGCTAATATGTTCATTAATTAATGAACTCAGTAATTAATTGTACTGCAAGAACATCTTGCAAAATGGTATTCTTATTTTACCATAAAAGGTTGCACCACGTTCACCACCTTTTTAAAATCTCTGCACCACTATGACAAACATTTGTTGTATTTGATGTTATTTTGATTTGCTCATGTGTCACTTAGTGTATGTGTAATAGGTGTAATATAGCGTAGTACATGTAGTAGATGAAACTCTGACATTTGGTAGAGTTGCTTTATTAAGGCTCATCAGCATTTCCATTACAACCCTGTCTACTTTTGGCCTAGAGGTTAACAGGTTGCCTGCAAGAATTGGATTCAGCTTGAACCTGAAATACAATGTTTCAGCCTAAGAGTAAGTTTTATTACACACATTCAAAAATTATCCATTTAGCCACTATAGATTATAAGATAGAGGGAGGGAGAATTTAGAGGCTATTATGTTTCTTTCTCCTTTCCTGAGTTAAGAGAGTATTGATGATATAATGCATTGAAGGAGATATAACTAAGTCGTAAGATTTCTATCTTTTATACATATCACTCAAAAAATTCACCCAAACTTTTCAGAAACATGAAAATGTCAGCTTGTTCCTCAAGTAACTAAATCTGGAAAGTCTTCAAAAAGAACAATGCATTTTTATAAAGTATTATGGATTCGCATGAGAAACTCAGAAGGTAATTAGCGTGGCCAAAACATTCAGCCTGGCCTTACTTGGCTGCTTTTTCTGCCAAGGGGGTGTGTTGATGCCAGGCTGTAATCTGGTTTCAGCAGTTTCCGATTCCACCACAGAGAATCCCATGCATACTTCTGAGTGATGAGGATTACCCCTCAAGCTGCAAGATACTCATTTTGGAATGGGAATACTCACATCCCAGTTCACATTCTGGTATGATATTGGGCAAATTTCTTTGTTAGCCTGACACCTACATTTCCCAAACAACAACCAGGCACAATGATAGTGAAGTATTGCCAGAGAAAATGCAACATAAATTTTGAGGCACTCTGTAGTAGAGGAGGCTTCTCAAAATCTCAAGTAGAATTTTGTCCTTCTTTTAAAGATTAATTTTTCACTTCAGTCAGTCAATTCAGTATTATTGTAACTACCTCAGATCACTACAATATCCAACACAATGCCAACCTAGCTTGTCAAGCAGAAGATTCGAGATGCTGGAAACAGTGTGCATGAACAGAACACCAACACCATTAATGTGAAAGAAAGTACTGTACTTGAAGACTTTCACAATGCAACCAACAAATGTACTGAGCCTTGCAAGTATATTGCATCTGAATTACTAATGTGTTTTTCTACTGGTTTTCAATAGCACTAAACTTAGGCATACAAGCCACTGAGAACCTGTGCAACAGGCTCAGGAATGATCCAGAATGGCAGTGGGAGGTGGATGTGGCATAGATTCACTTAAGAACCCAAATCTTTAATGCAGACCTCCATTCTTCAGCGGGAAGATTTTAAGGTACAGTAGGTGGTGTACTTGTAGGTAGCAGCACAGGTTGGTGTAACTGTGGTTGGACATCTGTTACTGCTTAATTTGATAGGGGTGGAGTGAGGAGCTGGGCTAATAAAAACACCCCTCAGTTACTTTGCAGCTGCTAAATATTGCAACCATTGCTCAAACCTGTTAAAAAGCAGGTATAAAAATCCAGGGGTGTAGCAATGTTAAACTTTTGCCAGAAAGTGCTTCTGAAAGAGTACAACTAGGCATTCCAGAAGTCATGCACTGTAATCCTGCCTTCCCAAGATTTTGCTGAAAAGTTTATGTAATGGGACTCTGTGCACTACATTATTTTGCAGGGAAAGAAACAGAAATTTTCCCTAAGGTTTTCCTCAGAACTCCTCCAAGAATGACAGAAAGAAAACAGAAGGAAACGAAAAGAAACCAATGACTTTGCATAGTGAAAGGAAGGGTAAAACCAGCAGATACAGCCTCCTCTGTACTAGCTGATAGGCAATTGTGTTTTAGACGACAACCTGCAGGTTCACACCCTTAAGTATGCAACAAAACATGGTTTTCTACAGCTTCTTGTAACATGCCATTATGTTATGCCATGTCAACGGCCTGCAGTTAACAGGTCTTCTCAGACATTTTTACACCTGACTTCCACTCAGTTCCTAACGTAACACTCCTTTTATTTCTATCAAAGTGACAGTGGCCCTTGAGGACCTGTGGAGGAAATGGACTAGATTTCAGTTGAATCCTTTAAAATTGTTTATACAACTGATTCTTTAAATCCTAAAATTTTATAATTGACACTGAAATATTCAGAAATATCCTCATACTCTCAGATCTTCTTCCTGTAAAATACAACACGGAAAGGAACTTTGCCTATGTTTAAGTTTGTATGGCTAACATTAAAAGATGTTAGACCTGACTTCCGTGGGTTTCCCCCAGACCAAGGGTACTAATTTAACATAGTCTGGATGATTTCATTATATCTAACAAGTAAATATTATTCACATGTTAATAGAAACAGCCTTTAGCAGTAATGGAAAATCAATCTGTCTGGCTATTTTGTAGAGCTTCCAAGAGATAAGAGGCAACAACCTTCCATGAAAGAGATCACAATGTGAGGGAAGAAGGAGAACACATAAAGAGATACGATTCCTCCTCTGGAGTTCTTACAAGTGACCACAAAAGATGGAGGTAGTTTTAAATGATGAAACATTCTGGAGAGACAGATAAAAGTTCTGCAACAAAAGCTCTTAATGTAACTTGTGACAAGGCCCCAAGAGTCCTGCGAGGTGGAACAGCATCTTACTGAAGTCTCAACTACATCCTACTATGCAGCGGCAGTGTTACCAGAGGCTTACTCTTAAAGTCCTTGCCTCACCTTTCTCAAGTACAAAAAAGCATTTAAGAAATGTCTCCTATCCAACCATCTATAATAGATCACCATGCACCTGAATGCATAACAGAGTCAACTACACTCACTCTCTGCACTGTTGTTACATCTCCCTGTCTAATACATCTTCCATGCATTTATCCTACAGAGCTCACACAATCTAAATACACTGTTACCAATTATAGGAACAGGAGGCTTGAGGATAATTTTGTTCAGTGAAATCCTTTTAGTGAGACTGCAAGCACAAACTGATGCATAAGTACAGTTCCTGACAGCTGCATTAAGACCATCAAACTCTAAGTGAGCATGCACACTGCATGAAAAGTATTAGTCAGCTAGGATTCCAGGGTTTTAAACACACAGATACATGTATACTTAAAATGCACATTTTGTACAACATGGTAATTCACAAGTTCTATGTGTTTTAGTAATATGGGCAAGAACTTTCCAAATGTAATTGACAGAATAAATTATCTCATTTAAGATTTTAAAAACAATAAACATTCTGGTGGTGTATGTCAATAAATGAAATATTTGGGTGAAACGATGAGAAATATTGGAAAAGTAAAAGCACCTTTTGCAGCTTATCCCTCAACTTTCAGAAAAACCCAAACACAACATTTTAAATTAACATGTTCTACCCATTGTCAAATAGTTTTATCCTACACGGCGAATGCCCAGTAACTAATTTTGAACTAATATTCTGTTGAAAGTAAGTAACACCATCACTGGGAGAATAATTCAAAGCCGCACAGTAGCTGGTCTTGAGACAAGATGGCACATCAAAATAATCAAAGCTGATGAGAAACTCTTGTGTTGCTGTATGTTGACTCATGAGAGAAAAATGTATGAAGCAGCAGGCAAGAGGTAAGTTTTGCAAATGCTTCAGCTTTTTTTAAACAGAAAGTCTCCTCTGCCAATAATATTTTTCTTACTGTTTCTTGGTTATAAAGTGAAGAACATAAAATCTGTCTATATAAACTGACACAATTTCTCGGTGCAGAACTGTGTCATACTATAGTTTTAGGTTGGGGTTCTTTTCTTTCTTTCTCAGAGCACATCTTATATGCTCTGAAAACAGCTCTTAGAAAATCTGTCTATTCATTTCTTTACTACTTCACGAATCCAAATAAATATTTTTCTCTTGCCAATTAAGTAGTTTTTTTAAAATACCACAGCACAGATGTGGCTGTGTAGATGGCAAATATCTTCTGAATTATTCACTGCATTGCAGTATTTTATTAGCATTTTCACATCACATTATATTAGTATTGTTTCTTACTTATATTTATTTCCAGTACATACAATTTGAAAGGTAATAATATTGTTATATTTCTCTGTGGCATTCAAGGAAACAGTTACTAATACAATATGAAGGGAAGGATGCCAACAAGAGAGAAACCTGTTAATAGGATAAAACAGCTTTTCCTGGAGTAAGGGCAACCTAGTCTTTAAGCATTTTAGAAAACTGGGTTCAAGTCTTCTTGAGAAAGACCTGGTAAATGAACGGGGAGTAAGAAGAGAAGGGAAAAAAATCATTTGCAATCTCATTAATTCAAAAGTCACTCTTCAGTTCTATGCAGACACTTCCAAAAGTGGAAACCTGTGTCAAGGAATGCTACCTAGACTTTCTACAGAAAACACATATAATGTAGATGATTTTTGTTATTTTTCAGGAACTTCTGCAGGCTTTTCATTCTGATTCTAGACACTCAACTCACAGTGCTGCCAACAGGATATTCTGCAAAGACTGCAGGTACAATATCGCCCTATGTTTCTATAGTATGTAGAACTAGCCTGAGGTTCTCAGACATCAAAGACAAAGTTGTTTGCACCGAAAAAAATTATGACTGACAAGTGCTTCTTTGCTTAAAATTTGAAGAAAAAACACATGGTTGATTTTAAAATGAGATGCCCTGTGCCTGAGAGCATGTTAGCAAATACAGACATTTGTTCTCATAGATGAAAACCAGATTCATGTTATGAAACCAACAGTGTCAGACATTGGAGTTCAGCCACATGCTTTGTCAAGTTTTGGATAGGTATCTAAAAACGTGTATGGATGTACCTGCAAAAAGCTTTGCATACCCTCCTCTACCCACGACTCTTCTAGAGAGTTACATTGCAAGCTCCACCCAGGTCCTTATCTCAAGTACACATGAATTCAGAGAGCACAACAGGCAAGTTGCTTACACTCTTTTTACTGCCTGCCCGCCCTGGGCCAATCATTTTCCCTGCTCTGCTGAGATCCCCCTGGAGTACCACATCTGTCTCTGGAGTCCTCAGCATAGGAAAGACATGGACATGTTGGAGCTAGTCCAAAGAATGACCACAAAAATGATCACGGGGCTGGAATACCCCTTCTATGAGGAAAGAGATTGCTGGGGTTATTCAGCCCGGAGAAGGGAAGGCTTCAGGGAGGCCTTACAGCAGCACTACTGTAGAGACCTTATAGTAGTTAAAGGAGGCTACAAGAAAGCTGGAGAGGGACTTTTTACAAGGGGCAATAGCTTTAAACTGAAAGAGAGTAGATTTAAATTAGATAAAATGAAGAAACTTTTTTTCAAGGAAGTGGTGAAACACTGGCACAGTTTGCCCAGAGTGGTGGTGCATGCCTCATTCCTGGGAACATTCAAGGTCAGCCTGGATGGAGCTCTAAGCAACTTGGTCTCACTGAACACATCCCTGACAATGGCAGGGGGGTTGCACTAGATGACCTTTAAAACTCCCTTCCAATCCTACCCTTTCCATAAGCCTATGATTCTATGAAGAGTCCAGGTGATACTGAGATCCCCATACTGAGGTATCACCCTCTCTATTCACAACTTGCTATTCCACTGCCTTACAGCAGAAGTTTTCAGAAGAAAGTATGTAAACCAGTAACTCAAAACTTGTGAAGTGCAAATTAAAACAAAAATCATGCCCCAAAGGAATTTTTCCTGCATTATCTTCAAGAAGACATAGAGCCTGTAGATGTAGCATGAATGTGGAAGGAAACTGTCAACATGTTTTTCTTACATTACATGGACTATTAGGTCAGTAATCCAAGAAAGATTTTCCAGTAGATTATAAATGGACCAGAAAGAATTATTTAAATCTATTAAATCAAATAACAGATCTATTAAATCTAGTATCTCTTCTTCATGCATTGTTTCTCCAAAAATTAATCAGAAAATGATGAGAATGTTAGAAGTCTTAAAGGTGATTAGATAAATAACTCATAATGTCTAGACTAGTTTTGATCTACCTCATACAGTTACAGCCTGTCCAGTAAAAAATACAACTGAAAAGATGCAATATGCAAGGAGATCACCTTTAACAGGTAAATAAGGATCCTTGTAAGAAAAACATAAATGTCCCCACAAAATTATGTTGAAAAACTCAATAGATAGATTTTTTTATTTTCCACCTTTTTCTTCTATAAGTCAAAAGAATAAGCAGCATCTGATTTAAACAGGGCAAAATGCAGCATGGCTCATGGAACAGTTATTCCTTTCTGTCCATTTTATTCGGGGACTCCTCTTGAAGAGTATCACATATACATTGCTTGTTGTCTAATTTGTTCTTCAGGGAGATTTGACTTTTCAGGTTTTTCTTTACTTCTCAGATGCTACTGCTTTCTGGATGCTAAATAAAGGATTTTCAAGTTAAGAAAAATAATTACATGGATTTACATTGCCCTGTACTGCATTTTATCCAGTGTAGATAAATATGACTTCTAAAGAAGTTCCATGAAAGAGTAATAATGAAAGATTTTATTGTTTTGAAGATAATTCTAAACAGAAAATAATATTTTTTGTCTCATGAAGGTCAACACTCTGCACCATGTATCCCATTTTTAGGTTATAACCTAAAGCAATAATTTCTTATTTACTTTAATAAGATAGTCAATTCTGCACTGTTTCTTCAGTGACAACTTCTGTCAGCCACAAAATTGACACTGTACACAAGTAAGAACAAGCAAACCACACGGCCTTTGTTTCACACTGCCCCCAAAATGCCAGACTGACAGGTGAATATTTGTCTCTCTGTTAGATAAAGTAATTCATTATTTGAACATGTATTTCTTTTCTTAATGCAACTTTGTTTTCGGGAGGTACTGAAGAAGCAAAATTTAAAACTGATGGAATTTCTTCATGAAGATTCAGTAAGGTATACTCTACCCCTTCACTTTATGAATGAGACAGAAGAATTCCAGTAAATCTGAAATAGATAAAATATTTTTCCTTGGCCAGAATGGAACATGAATATATACATATATATATAAAAAAATATAACCAGAGAGAGAGAGAAAGAGAGAGAGAAGAGGGGTGTGTGTGGGGGGAAATGTTATTGGTTTTCTCAGAAGGATTTTCTTTTATACATAGCTTTATCCTGTAATTTTGTCCCTGTTGGGCACACTGCCTAAATTTAAACACAAACAGTCAAGCAATGAAGAAACATTACCACATTTACTGTGAACAAAAACTCCCAGTTGTACAGTGAAATTTTAATACATTTCAACTTATCTCTTTTACTAATGGGGAGAGTACAAACCCTGCAGGAATTCGCTCTGCAAACTGGTAATTACAGTAGACTCACTTTTTTATAATGCATATGTATAGTCAGACACAAGAAACATAGCTGCCCTTTTGATGTAGGTTACAATAGGAATGTTTAAAAAAAATTATGAAAATCTACTGCAATTCTAAAGGAAGGCATTATTTCATGGGAAATTGTCCTTTAGCTATACTCAAGAACACAAATACATGTAACACAATATAACATACATCTATTTCTTTGCTCTTATAAATTGAAGCACGAGCTTTATCAGCCTATTCTTTTGTTCAAGTATGGGCTTTTTGGTTTGGTTTGGGGTCCCCCCCCAATGTACCTACTGGTACAAAGCTGGAGTTTCCATCCTACAATATCATGTATGAGCTCAAAGATTTTTGTTCTCCCAGGCCCCTTCCTCTGCACAACCTACAAATTTAAATACTTCTGATCTTCAAATTTATGTCTCATTAAATTACTATAACACGTATTTAAACGCACTATTGAAATTGCATAGATTTACAACATATAATGTCCAAATCATCTACGATAGGACATGCTGTGTCTGCTAAAACATGTTTGAAGTGTACACAAGACAGATCTAATTTAATCTGAGGAGGCGTGAAATCAACATAAGATCTACTGACATATCATGCATAGTGACAATATTTATCTTTAATGCAATAGTGATAAGACAGAGCTATATGCTAACAAAACAAACAAACAACAAAGAACAAGTAACGGCCTGCAAAATAATATGTATTTCTAGGTCTTTTATGGTCTGCGTCGCTATCTTTTAATGCTTATCAACCAACCATACCACCTGATTCTACAAACACTCACATCCTCACTGTCTACATATACTCATATTCATATTCTTTAAAGGTATAAAAAAATCTCACATAATTCATCTAATAAATCATAGTATCCACTACGAGCCACACACCATAAAATCATATAAGAATTCTACTTTCTGGAGTTCCTGTAAATAGACACACCTTCAAAATTTCCAGAAGAGCAAGGCACATAATGTAGCATCAATTTAAGCCAAATGCTGCATATGCAGCAATTTGCAACATCAAGCTTGGTGAAAAAAAAATCCACCTATCTCTGTTAAGCAGCTCTAGTGTGTTATGCTGGTTGGACAGTAACATAAAACATTGAAAGTTGCTCTTACTATGGAATAGCATTTTCACAGCTCAAAACAGTCACAGGTAAAATTACAAGAACCCAAGGCTTCATTCTCCAAGCCAAGGAAACTGTGTAAATTAGTATCAATGATTACTTGCAATCACCAATGAGGAATCAATCAAAACTTTACCAACAGTGATGGCAACATCTCTCTTGGAAGACCTATAAATACATTTTCCATGAAGGCATTACTAGTACCTCTGAAATTTAACGTGAGTTGAAAATTTTAATTTCCCTCATTGTTGGGCAGTAGCATACTCACAGATGGAGGTTTGGTGCAATATGAGCATCAGACTGAGGAAAGGTGCTACACTATGGTTACTAACAAAAGCACAGAATTTAACGTGTGTATGCATGGTAAGTGTTTTACTAGTTCCTGTGAGAAAGTAGAATCTACAAAATGCTAGGAGACTCAGAAATACGTGTGTTGGCAAGCCTATGAGTGTAAACTTTCTTCATGGTAAAAAAACTGATTTTCACAGAATAGAAGATAAATGCTGTATCACTCGTGGCTCTGGCTGATGCAGTACTTAGGATATGCTTAGTCAGCAAGTGTCTGTTGAAATCATATGGGAGGCAACACAAAATCATCCCCTGAAATTGCCTTCACCTTTGCACATTATAGTTGTCACAGTGGTTTCTGTCTGTCTCAGGGTGGGCAGAGGAGATACACAGAATCTCAGTCTGAATTTACCAACGCATATGGTGTGCTAATAGTTCACTTAATTTCTAGATTTCAGAACCAGCGTGGGGAGAAACAAGAGACAATGTACCTCAGATTAAGACTCTTTTTGGTTAGAACACAGCAGATCCGGTTACATTTCTAAACGGGAGATTTGCAATGAATATGCGGCAACAGAGCTGCTTTCCTCTTCCTGAGTTATAACCTTCATTTAATTCTCAAGGATTCACAGAAAGGAAACTCCACTCAACTTGAAAAGAAACTGCTCCCTTTTATGTCTTGTCACATGCAAAAGTGAGCAATGACTATTTTTAACAACTTTCCACAGAAAGAAAAAAATTACAACACTAGAATTTGTTGTACCTAATGGGTGTAAAAGACTGTATGTGAGATTATTTAGACAGATAGGCTTTATCTAATGAAAGCATTCTAGACCATAGACAGTGAACTTCATTATTTATTTTTTTAGACTTCTCAAATTTTAGTGCTTAGTTTAATTTGGGACTCTATTTTCGAAAGTGTACAGGACCATACATTCAGAGGTTCTCTGGGTCTTGATGTTATGTAAATTTCTTCCTACTTATTACTCCTTCTTTTTATAACATTATGTGCCACAGTTGATGACATGGGTAGAAAAATAAAGAAAACTAATCAGTGTAAGGAGATCGTCCTCAGTGTGACCTGAGACAATATACTGTAGATTGCTGACAGTGAAACTAGAGTAGATATTATGTTGGCTATACATGTCCATGCTGAATAAACTATTAATGTCAATACAAAACCTTAAAAGTAAAGGAATCAAATGGTTGCAATGTATGCATCAAACCCTGCCTTTTAAAAATAATCTCTACTTCAAGGGCAAATGGATAGGCCTAAACTGAGGCAGAAGAACTCCAAAGCTCGTAGAGCCCAGTTGAGTACTGTGATTTCTGGGATGACAGCAGTCTTCCCACCGTCAATCCTTCATGTCTGCCCAAGAATTTAGACACAATCAATTGTGTCTATTACAGACGCTGCACCAGAATGACCCTGAGCACCTTCTCTTGAGTCAGTGGCATCAGCAAGGGGGGAAGGTGGTGGTGGGGGATCAATGTTGGAAGGAGAACAGAAACAGTTTCTTTCTTTCTTATTTGTTTAACTGGTGGTGGTCTGAAAATTCTGTATCTGTTTGAAATACAAGGAGCAGTAAGCAAGGAGAAAATAATTTTTACATACAATACTGGAAAGATGACAAACAAAGCATAGGAAGCTTACAACAGTAGCATTGCTTTTTGACATCTTTTGCAGCCCTAAAAACAGCATTGCCTCCTATGTTACACCTGCGTATTTACTGCTATTTTAGGTAAGAAATGTGCAGCGCAGCTTTCATTTCTAGAGGTGTGTTCATTTGTACAATGTGCTGAGATTGACTTCCATGTAATCAAATTGCTAGCTGTTTATACAGTTGTGGTGGACTGTAGCCAACCCATTACCACAGTTTCTGCCACAGTAACTTGCTCCTGAGCACCAAAGCAAGTAGTCAAGAGATACTATATTCCTTGCTTCTGACCTCATGAATTCAGTGTTATCGCTGTGCATAGTTCACAGCAGTTGTACCTAGAATTGAACCAAATGACTACCAAATTGTTTTTGAAAGATCAATGTGCCCTCTTCTGGTTTTGCAGTTAGGAAAGCATCTTCATATAAACAAACATGAAGTTTTGTGTTTGAATATAGAAACCATTTTTCTCCTACTTTCTTACCTTATAATAGATTACGTTCATTTACATGAATTTATTTAAAATCAGTTGAGAACTCAAAATCAGAGAATCACAGAATCAGGTAGGTTGGAAGGGACCACAATGGGTCATCTGGTCCAACTTCCCTACTCGAGCAGGGTCATCCTAGAGCACATGGCTCAGGATTGCACCCAGAAGGTTCTTGAAAACCTCCATGTGAGGGAGAATCCACAACCTCTCTAGGCAATCTCTTCTAATGCGCAGTGACTCGCACAGTAAAGAAGTTCTTCCTTGTATTCAGACGGAACTTTCTGTTCATCCGTTTTTGCTCATTATCCCTTTTTTAATTGGTTTATATCACTAAGAGTCCATCATCTTGGCACCCCCTGTTCACGTGGTTGCATACATTGACAAGGTCTCCTCTCAGTTGTGTCTTCTTGAGACTGAACAGGCTCAAATCCTTCAGCCTTGCTCATAAGAGAGATACTCCAGTCCCTTAAACACCTTTGTTGCCCTCTGCTGGACCTGCTCCAGGAGCCCCATGTCTCTCATGTACTGAGGAGCCCAGAACTGGACACAGTACTCCACATGTGGCCTCACAAGGGCTGAGCAGAGGGGCAGGATTACCTGCAACCTGCCAGCAATACTTTTCCCAATGCATCCTACGATTCCATTGGCCTTCTTAGAAACAAGAGGACACTGTTGACTCGTGTTGTCTACCAGGACCCCCAAGTCCTTCCCTGCAGAGCTGCCCTCCAGCAGGTCAGTGCCCAACCATGTCTCTGTAATCACAATGAGACCGAGGGCCTGTGACTGCACACAGATCTCTAGCTCCTCCTTTTTATTTCCCATATTGTGTGCATTGGTGTATAGGCACCTAATAGAAGTGTTTGATAGTGAAAATATCTCAGTGCCACTGGGTGCAAGGGGGTGCCCTATAATCCTGTCTAATGGTTGCATCTTCAGCTGCTTGATTGAGGTAGTCCCTCTTAAGCCGCCTTTTGATGCTAGGCAGTTCTCTGAAGTAGTCCTGTTGGCTTTTATTATTTCAGCACTCCCTGGCTGATCTCTGCAAGACTTCAGGTGTGCTCCAGTGTGGCTGGGGGGTTTTAGAATAGCCTGCTGAGGGCCGGCTAACCACGGTCTGCCAGGAACAAGCTTCGTATATTATCCCTCTCCTCCAACACATCTAGCTTAAAGCCCTATCAATGCTTCTCATTCGTTCCTGGACAAATATTCTCCCTCCCTGGTGAGAAAGGTGAGTCCTGTCTGGTGCCAGCATACCTGCAGCACATGCCCTACCATTGGCAAGGGATCCAAAATGGTGGTGGTGACACCAGCTGTGAAACCATATATTAATAAACTCTGTCTGTTCCTTTCAATATTACCATTCTCAACCTGTAGTATGGAGGAGAAAATGACTTATGCACCAGATTCCTTTACCAAACGTTCCAAAGCCTTGAAGTCTTTTCTGATCACCCTCAAACTATATGTTGCCATAATACTCAGATACTAGACTGCACCAAAGTGAGAACCATAGTCAACAAGATTTTGTTTTGTTTAGATTTTCCACTGCTTTTGGCTTTGTATAGTGATAGGAGTGGTCACCAGTTTGATACTATCCACTTCTCCCTCACACTAATAGGTGAATTTGTACTTTGAAATGCATGCTGAAGTACTACCTCTGGGTCCTGAAGTCTTGTTTATCTACATATCCAAGACAGATTAGGCAATGGTAGTTATGGGATATAGCCTGCCATATTTTTTTTTTTAACAGCTTTATGAAAAAAAGAGACCTGGAAGTCTGACAGTAACAATCTCCCTTCTCCCAAGTTATAAAATTGAGAGGATTATTACAGTTTCTAAACTATATCAGCTTTCTAGCACACTTTGACTGTATCAGCCCAAGAGAGTGACGTGCAAAGCTACCAGCCTAACTATCTAGCAGACAAGACCAAATTCTGCTCTCAGTTTACATTTTGAGGCTTACACGGGAGAAATGCTGCATATAGACACTTAATTTGTGGCAACCATAGCAGGTATCCTTATCCACAGTCATTGCTATAGCTGCTCCCCCATGCCCTTCCTCTCCAGAAAACTTCAGCAGCAGCTATGATAAGAGCTTCCAGACATGCTCGTGCTGCCATCCTCACCATCACAAACAATGTTCTCTGAAGTTACAGCTTTGCTGCAACAACCCGTTCCTATATCTCAGATCTGGAATAAGCAAAGTCATACTTCGAGCATACTCAAACTTTGAGAATTCTGCAGAAAGGGCAGGAAACGTAGACCAACTAATGAAGGACAATTTTTAATTTTTTCTTTTTATTTACTTAGGGGGGTGAAATTAACCTGAAGCTCCTGCTTTCATACCTCCACATACGCGCATGTCATTAGCAGCTGTACAGTAAACGCCTGTCTTTGTGCAGGAAGAGTTAAATCTGCACACTCAGCCCTTAACTGCAACTTTTTTCTCCTGTGGGACAAAAGCACAGGCCAGATGGAATGGGTTCCTCTGTCTAGACCTCAGGGTCTACGTGATGGACGACACTAGCATAAAACAAGCATGCACATACAGAGAAGACTAAATTCAGCTCCAAGAAACTCATGTGTCACCTCATTACAGCCAACAGATTTTCATGATGAAAAGTTTAAGTCACAATGAGACAAATGGGAGACTTTTCTCTCATTTTGTGAGAGTTCCATCAGGTCATAATTAAAAGCAACATTTAGACTAGCGCAAATTAGTGATTGGTAAAACCAATGCAATCACAAGCACAGGCTCTTTTCTCCACTCTGCTTACCACCTAATCCTCTTTGGTGTGAAAACTGGTCTGGAAATTGCATAAAAGCCACCCTCCTGGTGAGATTTCCAGAGTTTTCGGGTAACAACTCCGCCAGACACACCACAAAAGCAGACTCTGTTACAGTATGTTGATAAGTCTGTTTCCACTCCTAGGAAAAGCCAGATGGTGCAGAGGTGTGTGATAGTAATTTCTAAACCAAAAAAAAAAAATTTAAAACCCCAGAATAGTTGTGGTTAGTTGGAGTTTAAGGATCAAATTCAGGTCAGTTCCACCTTATCCAGACTGATTCACTTCTCCCTATTATTATTTGATTGCTGACAATGTGCTTGCTGCTGTGAAACCCTGAAAAGGAAAAGTAGTTTAACTTCAGGAGTTTAAATGCAGTCACAGAGGAACAAGATGTACTAAGTAGCTAAGAAGGGAGTCAGACTCATGGAATTACTTTTTCTTAGATTTCTAAAAAAATTAATAAAAATTTCCAGCACATTCATAATAGAAAATGGATATTCTTTATAAATTCTTCTAAATTTAATCAAAAACTTTGAACTGCACACTGGTTTTTGGTATTTTGAAAAGCAGTATTTACATGAAGAAAGTATCATGCCAAAAACCAGGAAGTGATGCTCCATTAATATTCATTACATGCCAGTGCTCAAAAAAAAGGAAAGAAAATGTAAGCTGCCAAGTTTATTTTGGCAAAGCTGTATGACATGATTTGTATTCAAAGCAAAATCTAGAAAATGTCTTTAAATCAATGTAAATCCCTTTCAAATTGAAAAAACCCACATAAAACAGAAGGAAAAAGCACTTCTGAGTTTTAGCCTTTTTTCAATGCTAGACTGTACATAAGCAGTGAGTAGTGAAGTACATTGTCACAGAGGACCTACCAGCTTAGGTTAGATGTA
>NW_008684253.1:0-6874 GCF_000695815.1 Acanthisitta chloris
GGAGGAGTCTCTAACCCTCCTGGAGGACTCTCTAAACATCCTGGAGGAGTCTCTAAACATCCTGGAGGACTCTCTAAACGTCCTGGAGGAGTCTCTAACCCTCCTAGAGGACTCTCCAACCCTCCTGAAGGAGTTTCTAACCCTCCTGGAAGAGTCTCTAACCCTCCTGGAGGAGTTTTCACCCTCCTAGAAGAGTTTTAACCCTCCTGGAGGGCTCTCTAACCCTTGTGAAGGAGTCTCTAACCCTCTTGAAGGAGTTTTAACCCTCCTGGAGGAGTTTCTAACCCTCCTGGAGGAGTTTCTAACCCTTGGCACACAATTCACACACTTGAGGCTTGAAGGAGTCTCTTCCTCTTGGCAGCCCTTTAGCTGCCAGAGGACAATCCCAGCTGCCCCCAGAGCTCCCAGCTGTGTCACTCCTCAGGATTTGTTCATCCCAGATTAAATCCCATTCCAAAAAACACCACAAACTCCAGCACTAACTGTGCTGCTGTCTCAGCTTGACCTCCAATTGCTGGTGCACATATCCTGCCCCAGCTCAGGAAGTTGCTCACAGCCAGTTTATATGTTTTCAGGGTGTGGAGATGGACAAATAGGAAATCTATGACATGTAATAGCTGATAACACATGATGCATTTCCCCCTGCCCTGGGAGTTATTTGAAGTTGGGTTTTATTTAAGTATGGTCTTGCCTAGGATTTCAGCCTGTGGCTCTGATGACATCAGAGAGACAAAAATGAAGCAATTCTCCTGGTTTTTAGGAGCTTAGCCAGATATTTTAAGCTATGTTTTTGGCCTGGTATACACAGGATCTTGCTTCAATCTAAATAAATGTCTTCCATCTGAAAAAAAAAAAAAAAAAAAAGGCATCAAAACAAACCAAACAAAGCCAACAGTGCCACAGTAGAAGGCAAATCCAAACACCTCTGCCAGGTCTTATCCACACACTTCATCCAGGCTGTCAAATCCAGCACTTGGATCCCTAATTCCTCTTTCCCCAAGGAATATTTCCAGCCCCATCATAGAATCCCACAATGGTTTGGGTTGGAAGGAAACAAAACTCATCTCATCCCACCCCATGCCATGGGCAGGGAAATGTTCCACCATTCTAGGTTGCTCCAAGCTCCATCCAACCTGATCTGGAATAATTCCAGGGATGAAGCAACCACAGCTTCTCTGTCCAACCTGTGCCAGTGTCTCAACACCCTCTGAGTGGGATAACCATGCATTTCCCATCGTGTCTCATCCTTATTTTCCTTGGATTTCTTCACAACCTTCACCCCCTTCTCCTGGGACTAAACAACCCCTCAATCCCTCTGAAATCCACCCAGGAGTATTCCAACCTCACTGCCTGTGGAAAGAGCAGCTGTGGGAAGCCTGAGGATGAGTTTGGGATGCTCCAACCCCAACAGAGTCACTGGTGGGAGAGGTGAGAGCCTGTTATCCTACTGGGACTCACTGGGAGCTGCAGAGGAGGTTGGAAAGGACTCGACTTGGTCACCTCCTGCTTTGCCTTCACTGCTCAGCAGCTGCAGGGGGATGTGTTTTATTTTTTCCTCCCGATTTTTTTTTTTTTCCAGAGGCTCAGCCACGGTTCTTGTGCCATCTGCTGACCAAAGGCTGCTGTGGGCCCAGCACAGCATCCACTCCTTATCCCTCTGGCTGCTCCCAGGTACCTCCTTCCCTCTCCTCCTGCCCAACCCTGTCCTGAAATCCCCCTGGGAATTGGGATAAATCCCAGAAAAATCCTCAAATAAGGCAATTCTTCCCCTTGGTCAGCTCTCTCCAGCAACACAGGCAGAGGAGGATGGGATAAAGCTGCACCCAGATCTGGTTTTGGGGGTAGAAGTAGGAAAGGTCTGGCCAAAATATCCATGGATAAAATCATTGGATATTTTAGGCTGGGAAAGACCTGAAAGTTATCAAATTCAGCCAGAAATCTAACCCTGCCAAACGCTGGGAAAGGACAGCACAGGGACTGCAAACCCTGAGTGGGACAACTCTGCCCTGGCTCAGCATCCTCAGCCCTGACACTGTAGTGGCTCCAGTATAGCCCAGTACAGCCCAGTACAGCCTGGTACAGCCCAGTACAGCCCAACACAGCCCAGCACAGCCTGGTATAGACCAGTACAGCCCAGTATAGATCAGTACAGCCCAGCACAGTCCAGCACAGCCCAGTATAGCCCAGTACAGCCCGGCACAGCCCAGCACAGCCTGGTATAGACCAGTACAGCCCAGTATAGATCAGTACAGCCCAGCACAGTCCAGCACAGCCCAGTATAGCCCAGTACAGCCCGGCACAGCCCAGCACAGCCTGGTATAGACCAGTACAGCCCAGTATAGATCAGTACAGCCCAGCACAGTCCAGCACAGCCCAGTATAGCCCAGTACAGCCCGGCACAGCCCAGCACGGCACAGCCTGGTACAGCCTGATATAGACCAACGCAGCCCAGCACAGCCTGGTATAGACCACTACAGCCCAGTATAGCCCAGTACAGCCCATACAGCCCACTACAGCCCAACACAGCCCAGCACAGCCTGGTATAGACCAGTACAGCCCAACACCATCCAGTACAGCCCGGCACAGCACAGCCCAGCACAGCCTGGTATAGACCAGTACAGCCCAGTATAGATCAGTACAGCCCAGCACAGCCCAGTACAGCCCACTACAGCCCAGTACAGCCCAACACAGCCCAGCACAGCCTGGTATAGACCAGTACAGCCCAGTATAGATCAGTACAGCCCAGCACAGCCCAGTACAGCCCACTACAGCCCAGTACAGCCCAACACAGCCCAGCACAGCCTGGTATAGACCAGTACAGCCCAGTATAGATCAGTACAGCCCAGCACAGCCCAGTACAGCCCACTACAGCCCAGTACAGCCCAACACAGCCCAGCACAGCCTGGTATAGACCAGTACAGCCCAGTATAGATCAGTACAGCCCAGCACAGCCCAGTACAGCCCACTACAGCCCAGTACAGCCCAACACAGCCCAGCACAGCCTGGTATAGACCAGTACAGCCCAGTATAGATCAGTACAGCCCAGCACAGCCCAGTACAGCCCACTACAGCCCAGTACAGCCCAACACAGCCCAGCACAGCCTGCCCAATACAGCCCAGTACAGCCCGACACAGCCCAGTACAGCACAGCACAGCCCAGTATAGATCAGTACAGCCCAGCACAGCCCAGTACAGCCCAGCAGAGCGATGCTGCAAGGTGCAGAGAGGCAGAACTGTGCCTGCCTGCGGCAAAGGAGGGAATTGCCTGGCAGCCACGGGGGAAGGCTCAGGGATGCTCCCGCCTGTCTCTCCTCACACGAAGTGACAGACAAGTACAGAGACTGCAATTTTCCCAGTTCAAATCTCCTCCATCTGCCAGCGCTGGGGGACACTGAATTATTCATGACTCTTCACTAAAATAATCCCGGTTAAAAATAGCTTGAAGGATGCTGAGAGCACTCTAACACCTTGCAGTATTTTTATCTCTCGAGTGTGACACAGCAAAGCCCTAAAACTCAGCAGATCTTGCCCGTACCCATCACTGACCCACTCCTCCTTACCAGGAGCACAGAGTGGAGATTTTTTTTTTTCACCCTTTCCTTCCTCAGGTTTGGAGTTTGAAGGAGAAGCAAAGCTGCACATCTCGAGAGTCCAAGCAGAGGGCACTGCTGGCTCATGATTCGACAGGGGTTTTTATATAAATCCTGGCACAGAAAACCTCTCCCACTAGCAGATATCGCTGCAACAGCAGCTGAGAAACCTCCTCTCTATTTAATCCCTCTGATTTCAACAGGTTTCCCCCAAAAAAACAGGAATAATCTGTTCAAAAGTGATGATAAACCCCAGTTGAGCAGAGCAGTGACACAGCACACGGGGAAGAGCTGACTTGGCTCAGAATGGATAAAATGGGAAAGAAAAGAGATAAATAAAGGACAAGAGATGAGAGGCTGCTCCAGTTTTGGGAGGTTCTGCCTCCACTTTGTCACATCACAATGTCCTTCCACCCTGCCCAGCACAGCAGAGTTATAGCTCCATCCCCAAGGCACAAGGCAGGTGCTCCATGAAAACTTGCTGAAGTTTCAATGTTATTTTTCTCCCATGATTCTGAAACGAGCCACATATTCCTTCTTTTCCCCACGAGGTGTATTAGAAAGCCTTGGAGAAGGAGTTTGTTTCCCCTGCAGCTAAATCTCTACCATCACTTCCATGTTCTCCACTTGGTGTTTTATTTTGGTGATGAAAAAGGTCAGAAAGGAACTGGGAAAAAGCAGAGGATGTAGAAAACCCTTCTAAGTTTAGTTTTAGCTCCATCAAACCATTCCCAAACTCTTTAGGGTTGTCTATACATGTGCTCTGTTCTTACAACCCTCTGTGCATTCACCTGGCTCAGCACTCCCTTTATTCCTATTGTATTCCCATTGTTCCCATGGTCAATATTCCCAGTATTCCCTCCCTCTGAGCACTTCTGGCAGGACAGGAGTGCTGGGGATGGGGTTGGCTGCCCACGGTGCTCCTGGCAGGCAGAGTCAGGTTTCCAACTCTTCGGATGCTCCTCAGACATCTCATCTTGATCCTGATGTGTCCCAGTGATAACTGCCAGAAATCAGATACTTTGGGAGCTGTGACTGTGCTGCTGCCATAGAAATCCTCCTGTCAAATCCCAACAGTGGCTGGAAACAGCTTTCTCTTGATTTCATCTAACCTAGTTAAAAAGAGGAGTAATGTCCCCAGAGAGATGTAATGAAATTAATGGCTCGGTCCAAAAGAGGCTGATGATTTATGGTCACTTGTGATAGATCCTCTTAGTCTTCTTCCCAGATATTCCCCAGGGGCAGCTCAGTGCCAAGAGTTGTGGTCCATCCTCAGCATCATGGGAAGGGTCTGAGCCCTCTGGATGCAGTGGGAAAGTTCCTGGGCACATGGCACAGGGCACAGGGCAGGGCTGGGCAGGTTTGGCAGCAAATTTGGGCAGGAGAGCACTGTGGGGATGATTTAGGAGCCTCACCCAAGCCTAGGGATGCTCCAGAGGTTATTGCTGCTCTGCAAGCAAGGGAAGGCTGATGTAAGCTGTGGGGCACATGGAATGGGATGGGACACAACCAGCACAGCTTTGGTGGGACCCCAATCCTCCCCCACTAGCAGCTCTTAAAATCTTTTTCCTTCCCTCTCCCCAGACTATACCCAACCAGTTCCTCCTCTCTCAGCAGGTCCTGAGAGCCAAATGCAGCTCTTCATTAATCTCAGAGTCATTAGGGGCGGATAAAGCTACTTACCCCAATTCCTTCCTGCTCGTCTCGATCCCAGCCAAGCATTTCACCTTGGCGCCAGCAACAGCCCGAGGTGTAGTGTTACTGCCTGTTTGCTCCTGCCTTGCCCTGCTGCCAGCCCCAAACAAACCATTTACACGTGGCAATGAATCCAACCGGGAAGGGAATGTGTGTATGGGACACAGCTCTGGATTTGGAGAGTGGATTTGGAGGGATAACCCCAGTGAAAAGCTGCAGGGACACATATGGGCACATATGGCTCCAGCCTGAGGAGTTTGGGAGGATTGACACATCAGGATGCTCCAGCCTGAGGAGTTTGGGAGGATTTAATGAGCTGCAGTGTTGTTTCTGTATGGGATTAGGAATTTTGGGGTTTGGGCAGCAAGTGTAATCATCCCCAAAAGGCAAAGAAAATCAGCTCAGAAGAGAGAGAGTGATGTCCAGGAAGAAAAGACTCCCTGAGCAGGGCCTGAGTTTTAATCCACCAAAGAGATTGGATGCTCCAGCCTGAGGAGTTTGGGAGGATTTAATGAGCTGCAGTGTTGTTTCTGTATGGGATTAGGAATTTTGGGGTTTGGGCAGCAAGTGTAATCATCCCCAAAAGGCAAAGAAAATCAGCTCAGAAGAGAGAGAGTGATGTCCAGGAAGAAAAGACTCCCTGAGCAGGGCCTGAGTTTTAATCCACCAAAGAGATTCAGCAGATGCTCCATGAGCTCACACAGATATCTCCCCACACTGCCAAACCCTCCCAGAGAGGAGAGCTCAGTGTTTCCCACAGTGTGTTCAGCCACAATTCCCACTTTCCCCTGGAGAACAGGAACCACAGACTCATGGAAAGCCTTGAGCTGCAGAAGACCATAAACATCATTTAGTGTGCAGGGATGTCCCATGGATGCAGATGGAGCTAAACCCATGGAGCACAGGGACTGGGAATGAAATGAGGAGTGACCCGTTGGGCTCTGAGCACTTTTCTCCCTGAGCCACTGTATTTATTTTCCCTCCTGTTGCAGTCCCTCACTTCCTTGCCTGCACTTGGGTAGTTTATTTATTCAGTCTCCCCTACCAGGCTGGTTTGGCTATTTCGGTGATGCACGAGATACCAACCCAGCCCAGACAAAAACGAGCTCAGCTCTGTCAGGGCTATCAGCAAACACCAAGCCCTGAGGCTAGCCAGGAATTTTAATTGAAATTGCAGGTCCCTGGGCTCAGATAAGACCCAACATCACCCTACTGCTCCCTCCACTATCCCCTCACTGCTCCACGGGGCCACCAGGACCAGATCCCCCTCCCCAAATTCGTGCGGGGTATCCTAGCCCCATTCCATGCCCTGTGGAGCTCAGTGCCCACCCACCAAGGCAGCACTGGGACATACTGGGAGGGAACTCTCCAGCATCCCCTCCCCTCCCGCAGGAGCTTGGTGGTCTGCGCCCCTTATCAGCCCTTATCTCCCGAAGCCTCTCGCTAATGTGACCTTAATGGAGCTAAAACCCACTCGATTTGTTTTATTGCGGCTTAGCCCGAAGCCCAACACCTCTCCCCTCCCCTCCCTTCCCTTTTCCCTTGTTTTGGAAACACACAAGGAAGGGGCTGCTCCTTCCTTGGAGCTC
>NW_008684253.1:7573-8359 GCF_000695815.1 Acanthisitta chloris
CGTGTGCTCCCACCGCATCCTCCGTGTGCTCCCACCGCATCCTCCGTGAGCTCCCACCGCATCCCCCGTGCGCTGCCGGGGGTGGATATAGCTGGGGAGGATGGATATAGGCTATAGGTGGGTTTTTTCTTACCGAAAGTCACACATCGCCACCGTTTTCGATGGCACAACCCCCCGTAAATTGCCCAGCGGGAGCAGAGGAGGCTGCGGGGATGCTCCGGAGAGGTTCCCGAGGGATGATCGGAGGTATTTCCCTTCTTCCCGCAGCTACAATCCCACAAAGAGTCCTTTGCTCGTGTTTGCCTCATGCCCGGAGGCTGTAGAGAGGAGAAACGGGGAAACCAGTAGGAGCGGAGACTGGGCACTGGGCGGCACTGGGATACAGAGGGAGAGAGAAGCCCCAGGAGGGAGAGAGGAGCCCGAAAATGCTCTGACCACTTCATAACTGCCTGCAGAGCCCTCCACATCCCATTTCCCGAGTCCTTGCTGTGGCTCCCGAGCTCATCCCAAGGAGCAGCCAAGGAAGTGGACACGATTCCCTGCTCATCTGTCACCCAAATTCCCAGCGAATTAGAAAAACCAAACCATCAACTCCTTTGCGTCTTCTCTCAGAGCTAACAATTTTTCCTTCATTCCCAGTCCTTTCTTTTTTTTTTTCCTTTTTTTCTGGCTTTGCTTAAATCCAGAGAGCTGTGGGATCTCCCTTTCCTCCGGTGCTGGAGGTTTGGCTTCCACTCCTCTGGAATAGGATGGTGGGGAAGGGGATTTGTGTTTTGGAATACTCGA
>NW_008684253.1:8410-10414 GCF_000695815.1 Acanthisitta chloris
CCATGAGGATATCCCCAAAGCACCACAGGAGGGAACCCAAAGAGGCATTATCCAGAATCTATATGAGTCTAACTCTTTAAAAGAAATAGAGAATCTTCTTGAATTCCCATTAGGAAAGTTCATATTAAATGTATCAATTCTTAGCCTTAAATTTATCAACCCTTAGCCCTTAATTTATCAACCATCAACTTTCAATCTAGCAACAATCAGCCCTACTTCAACTTACTTCCAAGGATTCTCAGTCCCAATTCGATCCTCCTTTGGAAATATATTCTTATAGGGAACTGAGCTGGATTTGGTTCTCACTTTGCTTTGCTTTTTCCCTTGCTGCAGGCAAACCTGTTCTCTCACCCCCCTCAGAGGCAGAGCAGAAGAAATCTGAGCCCTTCCAGCAGCCCAAGCAGAGGAGAAAACCCCGAGTTCTGTTCTCCCAAGCTCAGGTATTCCAACTGGAGCAGCGATTCAAGCAGCAAAAATATCTCTCTGCCCCGGAGAGGGAGCACTTGGCCAGGCTACTGCAGCTCAGCTCCACACAGGTGAAAATCTGGTTCCAGAATCGACGCTACAAGTGCAAGAGGCAGAGACAGGACAAATCCCTGGCACTGGCAGCTCAACCCTTGCCCCCACGCAGGGTGGCAGTGCCTGTGCTGGTCAGGGATGGCAAACCCTGCCTGGGGGGCTCCCAGTCTTTCCCAGTCCCCTACAGCCTCCCTGCCAGTCCTTACCCCTGCAGCTCTTACTGCAGTGCCTACAGCAGCTCCTACAGAGGAGGATATCCAGGGGTGGCCTCCAGTGCCACCCCCAGGAGCTTGGGCACTGCCAGTGCCCAGCACCAGCCCATGGCACTGCAAAGCTCTGTGCAAGCATCAAGCAGCCCTGGGAGGTGGAGGTGAGGACGTGGAAAGCAGTGCAGAAAGTTCTTCTCCACTCCAGAGGCAAAGTTTTGGTGGGATGGGAGTGGAATCCTAAGGATTTCTGCCAGTCTGGATCAACTCCAGCTCCTTCTGTCACATCCCTGCAAAAGCAGCTTGGGATAGAGGGACACACTGCACCCCAGCACAGAGACTTTGGGGCATAAGGACTGAGGGCATTAAATATTATTTATTATAAACCACAATAATTTAGAGTCTGCCCCTTCCCACTCCCAGAGGATTTGCTCCTCCAGGATTTCTGGCCATTAAGAGAGTTTGACTACTGGTTTTGCTTCCTAAAGCCAACTGGAAAACAGGTTCTGTGCACAGTTATGGACAGTCTGAGTTCCTGTCATCTTTGAGATGTGTTTCTGATTGATATTTCTTCATATCTCCTAGCTCAGGTGTCAAATCCCGTCTTTATTTTTATTATTATTTGCAAATAAAAACCAATTCGGTGAAATTGTGTTTTCACCTCACTTTGTGGTTTTGGCTTTTTCCACCTGCAATTTGCACCTGAGCCAAAGGAAAAAAAAAAAGAAAACCCAAATCAAATACTAATCATTAATATAGAAAGATAATTGCCTTGTGGTCCAAGTTTGGGGAGGTCCTAGGGTTAAACATTGGAGAAGGTTTAACCCCCTCAAGGTTCAATTCCCTCCAAAGGTTTGACTCCTCCAAAGTTTCATTCCTTCCAAAGTTTAACCTCCTCCAAGGTTTGACTCCTCCAAGGTTTAACCCCCTCAAGGTTCAATTCCTTCCAAAGGTTTAACCCCTTCCAAGGTTTAATTCTCTCCAAGGTTTAACCCCTTCCAAGATTTAATTCCCTCCAAGGTTTGACTCCTCCAAGATTTAATTCTCTCCAAGGTTTAACCCCTTCCAAGATTTAATTCCCTCCAAGGTTTCACTCCTCCAAGGTTTAACCCTCCAAGGTTTAACCCCCTCCAAGGTTTCATCTCCTTCCTAACTCTTGGTGTTTTCAGCTCTCTTGGAATATCTTTGCTGATGAAATGAGTTTGTAGGTACATCCTGGGGCAGCTCACAGGATCCTGCTGTGGGTTGGTGTCCCCTGAGTTCTATCAATGCTATCCCT
>NW_008684253.1:10445-12435 GCF_000695815.1 Acanthisitta chloris
ACATCCATTGGCAGCAAGAGCCTTACTGGAGCCCAAGGTGATTATATTTCCATATCCATCTCTGTGTATAGAGTGATTAAATGTAGGAGAATTGGATATCCCAGGGATAAACCTGCACATGGAATGGGGGAAAATCTGCCCCTTTCCACCTCTGTCCCATTCCAGGCTGTTCCTTCCTTCCTGCTCCATTCCTGACAGCTTTTTATCCTCCCAGCATTTTGGCAAAAGGACTTGCAGGAGGCAATTAAGCTTTTATCTCTGATCCCACTCAGCCCCATCACTCCAACATTCACTCACTTCCCAAATGGGACAACCCTGACATCTAGATCAAACTGGAAAATTCCCTCTGGGGAGAGAGGTCACTTCTCATCCTGCTGCTCTGAGGCTTTGGAGCACATGGAGCCCCTGGAAGTGCCTGGAGCTTATCCCTTCTCCTTCCCTTCATCCATCCACACTCACTCAGGGATATCTCCCCAGATCTCTGTCCTGCTTAGGAGCAGCCAGGAGGCTCCACAGGCTCCTTGCACTGGGAATTGCTGCTGGCACTGGGAAAAGCATCCCAGTACATGGACTCACCAGCATGTCTGAGCAACAGGAAGTTTTTCCTTTGAGGTTCATCCATGAAATGTGACAAATCAAATGGTGTGGAGAGAATGAAATAAATGTTGTCCCATTCCACAGCTGGACAAGGAATTAGTCTGAGCTTTAGGCTTAAAATTCCATGTGAAGCCTCAGCTGCTTTTCCTGCAAGGATTTGGTTCTGGAGCTGCTCTCCCTGGTTTTTTTACATCTTAACCTTTATCTCCAACTCCTGCAAGGATTTGGTTCTAGAGCTGCTCTCCCTGTGTTTTTACATCTTAACCTTTATCTCCAACCTCTTGTTAGAGCAGCTTTGCAAAGCTGTTGAAAACCTCTTGGTTTTCCTTTCCCTCCTGCTTTTCAACCTGCTGAAAGTGCAGCAAAGTGGAAAGGTTTGAAGAAGGAATTAAAAAATCCACCCAACTCTTCTTTTTTTTTTTCACTGAATGCAGCATTTTCCCAAAGAATTCAGGGATACAAAACATTTCCATAAGGAAAAGGAAGCAGAGCATCACTGGCTCTGTGCTGATGGATGCAAAACATTCTCCAAGGCAGTGATACTTCTCCCTCTCCAAAAAAATACTCAGTCTGGAAGCATTTTGATGTCAAAAACTTACTTAGGCATCCTTTTCTTTATCATGAAAGCTTGAGGTGATTTGTCAGCAAGGGAAGCAGAGAGAAGGGCAGAGGAGGAGGCTGAGGGTGGCTGGGAATCCATGGGAAAGGTATCCCGAGCAGGAGGGAGATGGAAAAACAGCCACAATTCCAGCACAACCCAAGGGCGTAAACTCCTGTCAGGACTCTCCAATCAGGTCCGGGAGGTTTGGCTGGAGGTGTTATAAAACCAGGAGGGTGTGATTTCAGCGAATCCCGGCAGGGAGAGAGAAGGAGAGGGATGAGCACTGGGATGAGAGCAGGGATGAGCTCAGGGATGAGCACTGGGATGAGCCCAGGGATGCTCTCTGGAAGGAGACACACATCACCCAGTGCTCCCCCAGCAGCGATGAGCAGATTCTCTCCTGCAGCTCAGCATCCCATCCCAGTCTCCTCCAGACCCAGGACATCCTTCCTCATCCAAGACATCCTGTGGGATGGGGAGGAGCAGGGCAGGAGCAGAGGGATCGGCAGGATGGGAACAGGCACGGCCGACAGGAGAGAGGGATCAGTCCCGGGATATCCTCAAGGCAATTCCCAACCCTCGGGAGCTTCCCAGGACACAGTGACACACCACGGAGAGGACACAGGTAAAGGAATGGAACATCCTGCCTGGCTGGGAAGGGACTGGGATCTGTGCTTGGGGAAGGGAATGGATTGGGAAAAGTCTGTGCCATGTTGGGGAATGGATCAGGAAATTCTATGCTTGGGGAAGGGAATGGATCAGGAATGTCAATACTTGGGGCAGGGAATGGAT
>NW_008684253.1:12559-24207 GCF_000695815.1 Acanthisitta chloris
GCTTGGGGAAGGGAATGGATTGGGAATGTCTGTGCTTGGGGCAGGGAATGGATTGGGAATGTCTGTGCTTGGGGAAGGGAATGGATCAGGAATGTCTGTGCTCATGTTGGGGAATGGATCAGGAAATTCTATGCTTGGGGAAGGGAATGGATCAGGAATGTCAATACTTGGGGCAGGGAATGGATTAGGAATGTCTGTGCTTGAGGCAGGGAATGGATTGGGAAAAGTCTGTGCTTGGGGCAGGGAATGGATTGGGAATGTCTGTGCTTGGGGAAGGGAATGGATCAGGAATGTCTGTGCTCATGTTGGGGAATGGATCAGGAAATTCTATGCTTGGGGAAGGGAATGGATCAGGAATGTCAATACTTGGGCTGGATCAGGAATGTCTGTGCTCCTGCTGGGGAATGGATCAGGAATGACTGTACTTGGGGCAAGGAATGGATCAGGAAATTCTATGCATGGGTCAGGAATGTCTGTGCTCATGTTGGGAAGTGGATCAGGACTGACTGTACTTGGGGCAAGGAATGGATCAGGAATGTCTGTGATGGGTCAGGGAATGGATCAGGAATGTCTGTGATGGGTCAGGGAATGGATCAGGAGTGTCAATTCTTGGGCCAGGGAATGGATCAGAAATGTCAATGCTTGGCTCAACCAAGGGGCAGGATCCAACCCCTGGTGCTGGAGCCACACTGGGATTAAACACCAGGAGCATCCAAGCTCTATCAGGGACAGAGCAAGAGAATCAGTAACAGCCTGAAAACTTTTGTGAAATTGCCTCAAATAACTCCGAGATCTGAACTTGCCTAAAAAAAAAGTTGGTTAACCCATCCCAGTGGATGCACTTCCACAATATCTTGGGAAACAAATTCCCTCTGAAAGCAGAAGGTCCCAGCAGAGACACTTTGGGGCAGGGACTGAAGAAGGAACATTCCCAAATCCAACTGAGACACCAGTTTGGGGGAGCAGTGGTTCTTGCCCAGGCAGGGCTGGGAGAACTGAGCCTTTCCTTGCCCAAATTGTCTAAGGCTGAGCTAATCCAGCCAAAAAGACCCTTTGGAAGTCCCTAGTGACTGACTGTTCCTCACCCCAACAGCTCTTGCCAGGGGAATTTTGGCTTTGCATTGCAATTCTATTAACAGCAGCTTCTCCATGAAAGCAAGTTGAGAAACAGCCACAAGGCTGAGCAGTGCAGCAGGAAAAGCCACTCCAAACCTCCCAGAAAGCCTAAACCAGCCCAGTTTTGGGATTTACAGGAATTACACCAGCTGGGAATTCACTCCATTGTTACTATCTGAAGTGTTATGTTCATATCTTAACAAAATGCACTAAAGAAAGGACTAAAGGCAGGGAAAAAAAAGGTTATTTCCTGCTCAATAATACAAAAAAAAAAAAAGGGAGGGGGATTATAAATACATGGAATTGAGGGGTTTGGAGAGCTCTGGTGACAATTCCCAGGAACTCAGCACCTCTCTGGGATGGAGCTCAGGGCATCCATCAGGGCCATGAGGAATACTTGGGGCAAAGACTGAGCTGTTGCTCTGGAGCTGAGATCCAAGGCCAAAGCTAAGGTGGCACATGAGGCCTGAAGATGGAAAAGTGCCCTAAAATGTCTTGGCATTGCCTTGGGGCTGTTTAATGGGAAAAGAAGCCTGAGCTGCACTGAGATCTCACTCCAGAGCCACCTCTGGGGTTGGTTTTCTTTGGGAATGAGGATTCTGCTCTAGGCACAAGAGGAGGTTTCAAAGAAGTGCCTAAAAATAGGAACTTTGGACTGGAAATCTTAGAGCTGGTGATGTTTTTCTGTGCTTAGCAAGAAACTTTGGGGGGTGGGGGGAGATCTACCAGCACTGCAGGACACACTTTCCTGGGGGTGTTATCCCATCCCACCCAATTTCATCCCATCCTATCCCATTCCATCCCATCCTATCCTATCCTATCCTATCCTATCCTATCATATCCTATCCTATCCTATCCTATCCTATCCTATCCTATCCTATCCTATCCTGTCCTATCCTGTCCTGTCCTGTCCTGTCCTGTCCTGTCCTATCCTGTCCTATCCTATCCCATCCCATCCCATCCCATCCCATCGTGGTAGTATCCGTTACCTCACAATCCCACCCCATCCATTCCTATCCTATCCTATCCCATCCCATCCCTCCCCATCCATCCCTTTCCTCTCAGTCCCTGCCATTCCATGCAGATATGACCTAAGGAATGTGTTTTAGGCAGACAGAACTCCCTTCCATGACTTTCAGCTGAGCTTCACATCACTAAATCTAAATATTCCCAAGGAATATTTGGCACTGGAATATTGGCCAGGGTCGTGGTGGAGTCACCAGCCCTGGAAGGGTTTAGGAGGTGTCTGGAGGAGGTGGGTTAGGATTTAGGGGTTCTAACAGTGACATGTCAATGTTGGACTTGATGTTCTTAGAGGTCTTTTCCAACCTTGATGATTCCATGACTCCAATCTGGGGAATGCTCATTAATATGCAAATATTCTATCACTATTCATTCTATCAATAGCATCAATCACATGAACTTTTTGCTCTCAGGAAGAGGAAAAAAAACTCAAGTGATTTGGACAATTTCCAAGTGGTTAATTCTCAACTCTTTTTCTTCCTACAGATGTCCCAGTGGAAACTTTGCTGCCAGGATGTGCCCACTCTGTGCCCCCACAGCTCTCCCAACCCTCCCTGTCCTCCCAACCCTCCCTGTCCCCCATATCCCCCAAACCCCCCCAACCCTCCAGGCCAGCCAAGCGTTCCCGAGCAGCATTTTCCCACTCCCAAGTCATTGAACTGGAGAGAAAATTCAGCCACCAGAAATATCTTTCAGCCCCTGAGAGAGCTCACTTGGCCCAGCACCTGCAGCTCACCGAGACCCAGGTGAAGATCTGGTTCCAAAACAGGAGGTACAAAACCAAGAGGAGACAAGTGACCTCAGGAATCAACAGCTTGGACACACACCTGGTTGGGCACAAAGGGGCTGAGATCTCTGGAGCATCACTGTTTACCTTCAGGGGCACTTGGCCCTACCTGCCCTGTCTCTACTACCTGAATACTTGGAGTCCTTCCTGGGAGTAGCAGCAGAAAATCCTCAAGGAT
The DNA here is from genome assembly GCF_000695815.1 of Acanthisitta chloris. Taxonomy (NCBI): domain Eukaryota; kingdom Metazoa; phylum Chordata; class Aves; order Passeriformes; family Acanthisittidae; genus Acanthisitta; species Acanthisitta chloris. The sequence goes on from NW_008684253.1 coordinate 15,664, forward strand.
TGGAGGAAACCTCAAAGGTTTAGCAGAAAACAGCAGTTTTGCTTTCAATGTGAGGGTTTAGCACTGCATCTCTGGCTAGGGCTGATCAAGGCAGGGATTGGCAGCAACAAGCAGAAGCTTCTAATTGCAGCACAAACCTCTTGTTACTAACAGTAGAATAACTATAAAAAGGCCAAAATTTTACTCCAAAAAGGCCAAGATTTTATTCAGCTTGTTTTAGTGTAATGATCTGGGATTGTCTCATCCCTGGGAGTGTTTCAGGTCAGGTTGGATGGGGTTTAGAGCAATTTGGGCTAGGGGAAGATGTCCCTGTCCATGGCATGGGGTGGGAAAAATAGGGATGATCCTAGAGATGAGAAGGGTGTGTGGAGACCTCAGAGCAGCTTTTCACTATCTGATGGGAAGGAGGAATCTCCAAGGAAGCTGGAGAGGAACTCTCCAGCAGGAACTGGAGTGATAGGACAAGGGGGAATGGGCTCAAACTGAAAGAGGGGAAATTTAGGTTAGAATATTGGGAAGAAATTCCTCCCTGTGAGGGTGCTGAGACACTGACACAGGTTGGACAGAGAAGCTGTGGCTGTTCCATCCCTGGGAGTGTTCCAGGCCAGGCTGGATGGGATTTGGAGCAATCTGGGCTGGTGGAAGGTTTCCTTGCCCATGGCAGGATGGGATGAGATGGGATTTAAGGTCCTTCCAACCCAAACCACTCCAGGAGTCTGTGAGCTGCAGCTGTAGCACAATGTTTGGGGGCAGAAAGGGATGGTCCAACCCCAGGGACAGTGTCTGTCCCTCTCTGTCCTTCCTAAACCCTCTGCACCCCCCAAAGCTTTTGCCCCTTGCTCAGGGCAAAACCAAAACCTTCTGCTGAGCTATGTGACATGATCTCACTGCAGCAACTAAAATTAGGCTTAAAACATTACAAAAAAGACCCCAAATTGCTTTTCTGCCATCCATACCATAATCACTAATGATTCCAGAGGGGTCTTAGAGCCTCCCAAGGCTGTCAGGAAGCCTCACAACCTCCACCTAGAGCACTGCATATGGTTTGAGGGGAGAATGAAACCTCTTTGTGCCACCCTGAAGGGTTTGATGGCACAGAGCTGCAGCTGGGGACGTGGATTTGTGGGATGTGTGGTTGGAATAAAGCTGTGGCAGCTTCTCCCAACCCAAACCTGCCCCTGTGCCCTCCCAGGGCATCGATGCCAACCCTGCTGGTGCCTCAGCAGGCGTGGGAAGGCAAAGCAGCTGAGCTGGAGAACAGGGACAATAGGGCAATGACAGATGAGTTTGCATATCCGGGTGTTGCCCTCTTGGAACATTCCCCTCTTGGAAGCTCTTTAAAATAGCAACAGCTCAAAGAGTTCAACTTGCAAAGCAGCAAAGTCTCTGTTTGCAAAGGAAATTTGGTGGAGGGGGTGAAAGGAGAGCACAGACTCTGGCAATAAGTTGCCCCAAGGAGGTTGTGGTTACCCCAAGGAGGTTTTGGTTGCCCCAAGGAAGTTTTGGTTGCCCCAAGGAGGTTGTGGTTGCCCCAAGGAGGCTGTGGCTACACCAACCCTGGCAGTTTTCATTCCAGGTTGGCTAAACCCTTGAACAACCTGCTCTGGTGGGAGATGTCCCTGCCCAGGGCAGAGAGTTGGCACTGGATGATCTCTAAGCTCCATCCAACCCCTTAACATCCTATGAATCACAGAATATTCAGAGGGTCCCATGAAGATCATCAAGTCCAACTCTTGGCCCTACACAGGACACCCCCACAAATCACCCCATGTGCCTCTGAGATGATTTTTGGTCCCTTCCAACTCCAAGCACTCTGAGATTTTATGGAATCAGCCCAATTCCCTGTGTCAGGGCCTCAGGGCAGCAAGAGATGATCCCAAGTCATCCTGAGTGGAAAACTCCTATTTGCACTAGCAGAATAACAGAGATTTATTTTGTTGTTACTGATCATACCTAAGACTTTAGATGCCACTAATTCCATGGGAAAAGTGTAGAAATAGATGAGATTTCAGTGACAGGGAATGTTGTTTCTCAGCTGGTGTAACTCAGCACACTCTGCTGGAACAAATTGAATCTTCTGTACTGAAAATCCAAGATTCCTTCCCTGTGAACCTCCAACTATGCTCCTGTGGTGCCTCTTCTTTCTGACAGGGAATTCAAAATCCCAGTGTTCCAATTCCCTCCTGGGAAAAACAGACAATAATGGGAAGAAACTGGATTTATTCCTTATCACAGGATTATTTGGGAACTGCTCTTTTTGCCTTTGCTGGAGCTTGTGAGCTCTTAAAGCAAAGGCAAAGCTGTTTGGGGTATGTGGATGAGGCAAAATTCCAGGGAAGGGAGGGCAGGGAGAGGAGAACACACAGACTGAAGCCCTTTGCAGGAGATGCTCATTTTCTCTGCTATCAAAGCTTCTTGCTGAGTTTGGAGGACAAGCAGTCACTGCCTAATGGCCTCAAAGTAACTCTTAATATCTCCAGATAACATTTTTTCTCCCTGATGCTGCTTATCCTCCCTCCTGCTTTTCAAGAGAGAAGGACATCTCCTCTCCCCTGTTACAATGTGTTTCAATCCCAGCTCTGCTCCTTAGCCACTTTGCACTTAGCCAACAACAAAAAGCCCTTTATGGCCTCAAAGCCAAGTCCTTGCTAGGCATGAACTCCCCTAAAAGCATCTCCTGGATCTCCCACAGGCTCATCCAAACCCTTGGAATGCTGCTTACATGGACACAGGGACATTATAATTGCACTAAATACACTGGATTAGCAGGTCTGAGCATCCCTGAACTGCTCCTGGATAGGGATAGCTCTGAGCATCCTTGAGCTGCTCCTGGATAGGGACAGCTCTGAGCATCCTTGAGCTGCTCCTGGATAGGGATAGCTCTGAGCATCCCTGAGCTGCTCCTGGATAGGGATAGCTCTGAGCATCCCTGAGCTGCTCCTGGATAGGGATCACTGTGTGTCCCTTGCACATTGTGCTGGGAAGGACTGAACTGGGCAGGGAAAATGAACTATAAACTGAAAATGAAATATAAACTGAATTTCTTGGCTGCTTCTTTGGGAGAATGTTAGTGCCACAGCTCCTTTTTATTTCTGCTAATGGTTTCCAAGCAGTAGTAGAACCTTCTTGTGCCCCAGGTCCCAAAAGCTCACCCTAAACTTTGCTGGTTCAGTGCAAATAGTTGCTATTTTTGTACATGGTTTTTGATACTGGTTTATCTGATACTGTTTTATTATCCTTTGAAATAAAGAACACAGAATCTTTACTACGCTAAACTGCTTCTGTGGGGTTTTATCCTGGTTTTGGGTTTCTTTTCTTCCCTGAGTCTGCCACGAAATGGTCCTATGAGATCACATCTCCCTCCAGGGGGTTTAATGTGATAAACTGTCCCAAGCAGTAGCTCACACAGTTCTGCAGGTGATAACTCCTCATCCATCACTATTTTCAGGGGATTAGCACCCAATTCTGCTCCATCCCTCCCCCAGCAATATCCAAAGTACCTCTGAGCATCCTTTTTCCCACCCAATGAGCAGCAAGGAAGTATGTCCTGAAAGAGTTTATACAGTGAAAAACTTTCTTTATCACACCCAAACTAATTGTAATCTCACAATTTAAGCACAATCCCAGTGGCCCTCAAGGGTTTGCCCTACAACACTGGTCCCAGTTTGTTCTGCCCTTGCCTTCCAGCCCTGCAATCCCAGTCAGGGGCAGAACTGGGATCTTTAGGACCAGAAAAATGAGGATTCATCCTAGGAGTTCTTGGTGTGAATGTTCCTCTCAGAGGCAGAGAGGGACTGACCTTGGTCCCAGCTGCCATGAACACACTCCCTCCCTTCTGCTCTTGGCAGCAGCTCTTCCCAGAGGGAAAAGTGAGCTGAAATCACTACCATCATTCTCAGTTTCATTCTGTATTCCAATAGGTTTAACAGGAGAATCAAAATGCTGCCAAAGCAGCAGCAAATGGCAAAATGAAGTCTCAGGGGAGCTGGATGAGCTGGGGCTGCACTTTCAGCAGCCCAATCCTTAGGGAGACACAGCTTTCCATGCTCTGCTCCCATCACCTGCTGATGCTGTGGATGGGAGAAGCTCCTGGACACGAGGGACAATATGTGACAGGCAGGAGTGACTCTCCTCTCCCAGCACTGAGGTCCTGCTGAGCCTCTCCCTGACTCCTAACCCAAGCCAAAAGGCTGTAGCACCCCAAAATTCGCTGCTATACAGCAAAGAGCAGGATTTGGGCAGCGTGGGCACCTGCCAGAGCAGCTCTGGGTGTGACACAGGTCACAGTAAGGATGCGACAGCAGCTCCATCACAGTTTCTGTGGATGAGAAACCTCCTGCCCTCCCTCCTCTCCTTCCCAGCCCTAAGTGGCTTCTTTCTGGCCAGAAGATACACTTCCAGTTGGCTTTTCCTTGTTTTTCCCCAAGAACAAAGCCCTAGGACAAAGCAAAGGGCTGAACCGTTTGGATAATCAAATCAGCCGAGAGTGTTAAAGCATCAATCGCAATGGAACAGCTCAGAAAAAGTTTTCCCGGAGGATAAATCTCCCCTTGATTAATAGAGAATAGGAAAATCCCTCCCCTAACGATGGGGCTGTGGAGTTTTAATCAGCCTTAACGAAGCAGAACTCCTGTTTGTGCCCAAGTGAAGGAGAAAGCAGCAGTTAACGTCTGTCAATTAGCAGCGAACACATCCATCAAGTTTAAACTGCTCCTGGTGCTGACATAACATTTACACTACTTGGTGCCAAATCGCTTTAAAGAAGCGAAAGAGGAGGAAAAAAAAAAGAGAATGAAAGCTGCCTTGGGATAATGTAACTGTTGACTAACATTTGCATGCAATAAACCACATTCTTGGCAGGGAATTGGTAGCATTGGAGCCAAGAAAAAAAAAAAAAAAGCTTGACCTACAGTTTGCAGCCAGAGCAAGTTTGTTACATGGAGGGTAAGAGGGAATGGAGAATGCAAGGACAGCCCTGAGCTGGATGGATAAGGAGAGGATGGAATTTCTTTGGTTTTGGCATCAAGTTCTTGCAAAGATGCTTTGGAGAGAAGGGCAGGAAATCTCTCAGCAATGAGCTGAAGTTTTGGGGGGTGTAGATGCTTCCTGAGGAGGGAGGAAGGCTAAACCATAAGGATATCTCATTCCTGGAAGTGTTCAAGGCACTGACATAGTTTATCCAGAGTAGTTGTGGCTGTTTCATCCCTGGAAATGTTCCAGGCCAGGTTGGATGGGGCTTGGAGCAACCTGAGCTGGTGGAATGTGTCCCTGCCCATGGCATGGGGTGGGATGGGATGATCTTTAAGGTCCTTCCAACCCACAAGGGGTAATGGGTACAAATTGAAAGTGGGGGTTTAGATTAGATATTAGGTGAAATTCCTCCCTGCCAGGGTGGCACAGGTTGCCCAGGGAGGCTGTGGCTGCCCCAACCCTGGCAGTGTTCCAGACCTAGTTAGGTTGGATGTGGAGCAGCCTGGGCTAGTGGAATGTGTCCCTGCCCATGGCATGAGTTGGGATGGGATGAGCTTGAAGGTCCCTCCAACCCAACCCATTCCATGATTCTCTAAAGCACAAGGATTTAGAGCTTTTATAATCCCTTAAGGATTCTCAGTTGTTATTATTCTTACCTTGGGTGTTGTTGGCAGCCACAAAAACACTTCATCTCTTCCTGACCCTCCTTGGCAGAGCCAAACCATCCACAGCTTTTTTTGGGGTCTATATAGGACCAGCTGGAGCTTCTTCCACCCTTGGGAGCAGCAGTGCCAAAAGGGATCAGGGAAACACAGGAGCAGCCAAGTGGCACAGCCACCAAGGCAGATCCTCACCATGATCCACAGCTGAGAGGGAAAGAATAGCAAAGAGGTGAAAAAAAGGACTTTGGGGATGTGGAAAATGAAGCTTTGCAGCTTTGGTGTTCCCATAGGAAACTCCTGTGTTGCCTCTTCCAAAAAGCCAAGGCATATTTCTCCTCTTCCTTCTGCTATGGGCTGGGAAGAATTTGCTAAGAGTAGGCAAAGGCAGAGAGAAATCCACAGTGAATATCCCTGGAAGTGTTTCCAAAGCCTTCTGCCAGTGGGAATTTATGGCAGCCACTCCCAGGAGGGGAAGGCAAGGGTAAAACAAGGATTTTAGGATAACACAAGGATTTTTTTACAGGAAAAGGAGTTTGGAATGAAGCAGAGATGGGTGAGTTTGTGTGGAAATGCTCCAGGCTTGGAAGGAGAAGGAAATGGGGTAAAGGAAAGGATTTGGGGACCAATGCTGAGTAGATAACCCTCCCAAAATGTCTTTGTGGCAAGGAGAGGGTTAAAGGCATCAAAAGGACCTGCAGCACTTACCTCCAAAAATGTCTTTGTGGCAAGGAGAGGGTGAAAGGCATCAAAAGGACCTGCAGCACTTTGCCTCCATCAAAAATCCCTGTGAGGAACCAGAAATGTTTTCCACCTGGAGCTGGAACAATCCCTCCATGCTGGAGATGCCATAAAAGGAATATTTTGGTTGAGATTCCCTTTTGAGCTCTCCTTGACCAGGCCTGGGGGGTTCATTTGCCCCAGGGACAGCTTAATCCCTTTGCTTATCCTGATGCTTGTGCTGCCTGGGGGAGTTGGGCTCTCCCTCTGCTCTGAGAGCTGGCAGGGACTGCAAGGCCACAGAGGAGGCTCCAGCACAGTGGGACATTCCCTCTGGATGGTGCTGGAGCAGGAGAGGATCAGCAGAGAGAGCGTGGGATGCTGCTCCCAGTGCTCTGCCTGGTTTTACCCAATTCTAGTCCCACCAAGGTCCTTTTCCAGCACTAATTTTAGTGTTTCCAGGAGGTACCAGGCATGTACCATCTCCCTAGCTCTGCTTCTCATCCACAGCCTTTGGGAAGAACCAGATTTCCAGGTGTTTTCAGGCTCAGAGTGGTTTGATCTGAGAGTGAGGCCAAGTCTTCCCTCAATTACACATCCCCATCAAGCTGCACATCCCATCAAGCTCTCCTTGCCCAGCCTGAACTTCCCAAGGAGCTATTCCCAGATTTTCAGTCTCTTTCCAGTACATTTTGATTTTAAATCCTCTGTTTGCATCACCCAACGTGGTGAGGCTGGAGCAGAGCTCTCAGCAGGGTCAGGGAACAGGAGGAGAAAGGGATCCTGTCCTGGGAAAGAGATCCCATCCTGGAAAGAGATCCCATCCTGCAGAGCCCAGCAGTGAAAATAGGGATCTTGGCCATTGGGAAAAGCTTCCTGTGGTATTTTTCCACCATCCCTGAGCCTCCCAGCCCAGGCAGCACTGGGGTCCTGCTCACACCACACCGGAAAGCAAAGGGATTAACACAAGTCTCTGGGCAAACAGAGCTGGGTGGGAGCACCCACAGCTCCTCACCACTCCCAGGAGAATAAATGGCTCAGAAAAAGCAACTGCCTGAGCTCTCCTGAATTAATTACTCACCTGCAGCCACTTTCCATGGGGAAATCCTCCTGTAGAGAGGAGATTTGGAGGGTTTACACAGCACAGAGTAATCCTGGGGTACACCCAGAGGGATTTCCTCTGCAGGAGGATGTCCAAGTGCTTTCCAAACATCATCCCAACGGCTGCACCACTCAGCTGGGGCCAGGATGAAGCTCCCACCCCATCCTGGATGCAGGGATGGAGCTGTCAGTGACCCAGAGGCTGCAGCAAGTGCCAGATGTGCCCCCAGGTGGGTGCAGATGTTGCCCCTGAGCTGGGGGTGAAGCAAGTGGAATGTGGATCCCTCTGCTCCAGGCAGAGCCAAGGGATCCTCTTCCTCACCTGGATCACTGTCAGTGCCTCTGGGATCTCTTTGCTGGTACAGGGCAGGGGGATGGGACTGCTCAGCTCCCAGACAAGATTCCAGGAGTTTTTCCCCAGGTACCAGTGTTTTAGGCTGGATATCCACAGCATTCCCCAGTGAGCAGCTCCTTGCAGCAACTTGGTTAGGAGCTGCAGTGCTAAGACAAGGAGGAATGGGGATAAATGGGAAGAGGGAGATTAAGATTAGATATTAGGAGGGTTTTTTCCCCTGTGAAGGTGGTGAGACACTGGCACAGGTTGCCCAGGGAGGCTGTGGTTGCTCCATCCCTAGGAGTGTTCATTCCAGGTGGGATAAAGCTTTGAGTAACCTGCTCTGGTGGGAGATGTCCCTGCCCAGGGCAGGGGGTTGGCACTGGATGATGTGTAAGCTCCATCCCAACCCTTTAAGATACTATGAAATTTCTCCACTTCAAACTTGACCTCATTGCAGGTTATATCAGCCCTTAAAAATAAAGCAATGGAGATAACCCATAAGTTGGCACTCCTGCCCAGCTCCTGCAGCAGGTCCTCAGGAAGCCCCAAAATTCCTTAGAAAACCCCCATAAGGACTTAATTCTCTGCTTCCCAAAAATGGGATGTGTTAGATGCTATGAGCACAAAGAGGTACCAAATCCAGGATGACTGAGGTCATTTCCCATCCCAATTCAAGATGCCTCAGTCTAATTAAATTAGGAGATGATGCTGATCACCATTAAAACCAGGAGCAAAACTTCCCAGGGACAGGGATTG
>NW_008684254.1:0-221 GCF_000695815.1 Acanthisitta chloris
CAATGCCTGGTTACTCTTTCTGTAAAACATTGATTCCTAATCTCTAACCTAAACCTTCCCTGGCAGAGCTTGAGTCTGTGCCCTCTTCTCCTACTGCTAGTTGCCTGAGAGAAAAAATCGACCCCCATCTGACTGCAACCTCCTTTCAGGTAGTGGTAGAGGGTGATAAGGTCACCCCTGAGCGTCCTCATCTCCACACTAAACAATTCCAGGTCCCTCAG
>NW_008684254.1:450-7909 GCF_000695815.1 Acanthisitta chloris
CCTGTTCAGCTTCCTGTCTATCCAAACTCCCAGGTCCCTTTCTGCCTGGCTGCTCTCCAGCCACTCTGTCCCCAGCCTGTAACACTGCATGGAATTGTTATGGCCAAAGTGCAGGATCTGGCACTTTGGTTGAAACAGAAACACTAAAAGCCCAGTGAAACAGAGGTTTGGGAGCATTTGGGGGACTTTTCTTTTGTAAAACATGTTTTTCTTGCAGAGGGGAAGCTGTGATAAATGGACATGCAGGAGGTGTACTCATGTAGTCCTGGGATGTTGACCCATCCAGACACAGGCATATCTATCTATCTATCTATCTATCTATCTATCTATCTATCTATCTATCTGCTCCTCTCTGTGAAGCGTTCTGTGCTGATTCCCTGATTCATATTGTAAAGAGAGAGGGAGACCAGCCTCGTGCTTAGGGTTTTATGATGGAGAATAAATCAGGTCTGCCTGTACTTGACCAAGGTTGAAATCCACAGTGCTGCATGGTAATTAGATTTTTAAAAGATTTTTTTTCCTTCTGGTTTATTTATATAGCAGTAATTACCTCCAGCACACAGTCAGAGTGGCTGCTTGTCTTTCATGACCACACTTTTACCCCATCATTTGACTGTTCTGTGCTCCTGTGGCTAATATAGAGCTTCACTCATTATCCCCAAGCTCCTTCCTTTGCCAGCCCTTGCACAGTGGCACAGCTGAGAGTGCAAAGTTTTTCTGTAGCAGCTTGAGTGCTGACCAGAGACATGTCCCTCAGCAATGAGATGACAAGATTGCTCCCACACCTTCCTCGAAGTCATGGCATATATAGGTGGAACAGGGCTTGGCCTGGTGCTATGAGCCCTCTTCTTACTGATGTTTCTAGTGATTCCTACATCCCTGACTCTTTCTTGGGTAACTTGGATGTTGTTCAGAAATGTTCCTTAATAAACATCTCATTTTTCAACACTCCTTATCATGGAATTATTAAGTTTGGAACAGACCTTTAAGATCATCAAGTCCAACCATTAACCCAGAACTACCAAGCCCACCACTAATCCATGTCCCCAACTGTGACATCTGCATGATTTTCAATCCCTACAGGAAGGGTGACTCCATCACTGTCCTGGGTGTCCTGTTCCAGCGCTTGACAAAAGTTTCAGTGAAGAATATATCCTATATACAATCTAAAACTCCTCTGGCACATCTCTCTCTCTCTTTGCCTCTCCTCTCCTTCTATCTCTTCCTTCCATTCCCATGAAATAGCTTTTGAACTTGTTGTTGGGTTAGAACTTAATTTGGCAGCACTTGGTTTATTGGTTTAGAAAAGATTTCTAGTTCTTACATGTTTCATCTTAGTACAAGAGAAGGTCCATCAGTTGACTTCCCACAGAAGGAAACAAACTTTCATTATTTCAGTCTGGCTCCTGGCAGGACCTACTCCTCCTGGAGAGATTAGCCCACACTGGTGCAGGTTTACTGGCAGGACTTGTGACCCCGTGGGGAAGCCACATTGGAGCAGTTCTTGAAGGACTGCAGTCTTTGGGAAGGAATCCTGTTGGAAAAGTTTGTGAAGGACTGTCTCTCATGAGAGTGAGACCGTGTTGAAGCAGGGAATTAGTGTGAGGAGTCCAGGCCCTGAGGAGGCAGTAGAGACAGCATGACAGATGAACTGATGGCAACTCCATTCCTGGTGAATGTACAAGAGCTTGCTCCTAGACCAGCAAAGGCATGGAATTTCCAGGAGATACCTCTGCAGGGATTGTCAGAAAGCTTCAGGTAAAACAGCTACTAAATGGATAATTTTCAATACAGGAACAAGGGAGAAGGAACATGCTTAACCACATGAAGCAGTGCTGCTGCCATCAGGCCAGTGCAGTCAGTCAAACAAATACAATTCCCTTTACAGTGTGGTGAAAAATAGGGTTTTAAAGCATCACCAGCTTCCCCCAAAGTAAACAATGTTGGTGAGTCAATAAACAATAGAGTTCATAAAGTGCCATTTACTTCCCCCTCCATCTGCAGCAGTAAATTCAGAGCAGACTCTCAGTAGCTGTCTTGCCTCACAGGGGTCTTGATTTCTCTTTGAAAACCATGGATGACAGTCACTTCTCTTCCCTAAGGTATCAAGAAAGAGCAGATAGGACTCTCACATTGCACCTGATGTAAGCAGTAGTTCTATTTCCACCTTACAATTGTAAATGTAGTTGCTAAAATTTGAATTCAACTCATTTCCGATGATTTATCTTTCTATGGAAATTTTCACCATTTTCCGTTTCCTGTTCAAGACCTTTAGTGAACGGGATCTGTCTGTAGCTAATACACAAGTCCTAGCTTCTGGTAGAGAAGATCAATGGGAAGGAGGAAAGACACTGGTGGTACCAGGAGATACCACCTCAAACCCCTACCACTGGGGGTAGGATGCAGAGGAAGAACTGCTACAAGGTATGAGTGCCAAGATCTAGGCCTGTGCTCCTCAGACACACTGATCAGCTGCCACCAAATCTTGATGTCACTTGTTTGACCCATGATCTGAGTTGCTTTAGAACCATCACAGAGACTCACTCAGACCTTTCAAGGCTTGTGAATCATGTGTCTCTGCTGGCTGAGTTACAGCACTCAGCTCAATGGAAACCAGCTCTAGAATCATAGTATCACAGAATGGTTTGGGTTGGAAAGTACTTTAAATATCACCTAGTTCCAAACCCCTGCTATGAGCAGTGACATCTTTCACTAGATCACTCTGCTTAACACTGCATCCAGCTTGACCTTGAGCACTTCCAGGGATGGTATATCCACAACTTCTCTGGGTAACCTGTGTCAGTGCCGCATTACCCTCACAGTAAGTAGTGCCTCTTTCAGATTAAAGCATTTCCCCCTTGACCCATCAGTACATGCCCTTGTAAAACGTCACTCTCCAGCTTTTCTGTAGGCCCCCTTCAGGTACTGAAAGCTGCAATAATGTAATCCCAAAACCTTCTCTTTTCCTGGCTGAACAGCCCCAGCTCTCTAAGCCCATCCTCATGGGAGAGGAACTCCGCCTGTCTGATGATCTCCATGGCCTCCTGTGAAGTCACTCTGACAGACTGATGTCCTTCCTGTGCTGGGAACCCCGGAGCTGAGCACAGTGCTGCAGGAGAGGTCTCACAAAAGCAGAGTAGAGAGTTCCTTCTCCAGCTTACTCAAACTTCTTTCTTTCAGCCCTTTGCCATGAGCCTGATCACCACACTGGATGTGTACAGCGCAGTAGAGATAGTTTGGTTCTGAACAGCAATATGCAACTTCGAGTCATGATAGAGCTGTCAGGTTATTCAAGTAATAGATGCATGGCCCTCAGCACACCATAGACGTGCCCTGACCTGTTTCTGATAGTGATTACAATCTGTGCTGTGTTCTTTGTTTTATTTTGTTTTTCAAGGTGCTAAAAGTGTGCTCAATTTGAGTTCCCAGTATTATTTTTTCACCCTCTGTAAGATAGCGCTTCACATTACCATTCTTCTGCAAAAAGCTATATTTAACCACTGTAGGTCAGGAGTTTGTTTTTCCTTCCCAACAGCAGCTCACAGGGATTTTCATGATAACATTTAGTTTCAGAGCTGCATGCTTTGTGGAGAAATGTGATTCAACAGCTGCCCTTTCTGAACTATGTCCTTAAAGTAGAAGCAAACCTTTTATAAAGCCAGGGGTGGAGGGGAACAGATTTGTATGTGTGGATGGGTTTACGTGTGTGTGTATAAGGGTCATCCATAAGAGCAAAATTTGGCTCTGTTTCCTCAGATGATTTCTGAATTCCAAGCATAGTACAAATCTTGATCTCTGGTCCTTTTGCTGCAGAACCAAGCTCTAAGCAGTGAAGGGAAGCAGTGTCACTTTGGTAGCTGGAAACATTGGGTCAAGTTGTGGGCAAGAAGCGAGTGAAGCAGATCCTATTCTGCATGAGACTGGATGACGTTCCCACACCCTCGTAGACTTCTGCCAGTTTCAATATCTGAGTCTAACCTGGTCCCTGTCCTGGCAGCGCCATGTAAGTGTGAAGGGACTGAGGATGGAGAGCAGATGACTCCTAGGTACGCGGAGGTACTGCCTGAGTCATGCAACCTGGGCTGTTATTCATCCAGTTTTCTTTGTCCCTTTGTTCTCAGTCCAAATGTGTGCTGTCTTTTGTTTGGTTGCTGGAGTTTTTGTTTGTTTGTTTGGTGGGGGTTTATTCCTAGCTTTCTCAATTCCATAAATTTTACTTGTATATGTTGTTTCTCCTGTGCATCCTTCATCTGCCCTTCTAGGGAGGAGTTAGACCTATTCCCTTCTCACCTATAGACTCCACTTCCTGTTTTCATTTGGCGTGTGAGTGTTTTAGGGTTCATTTTAATTACCATTTCTGTCCTGAAATGACCTACACGCATAAGCTGCTTTGCATTCCTGAAAGCTGGTGTGCAGTAATGCCTGGCTGACTCCTCTCGTGCTGGGTGGAATCTCTGTGAATGATCACAGCTCAGTTCCTCACCTCCTTCTTTGCCCTCCACCCACCTGCCTGCACCCCAGGAAGTCCACACAGAGACATCTTCCCCTCTCACCCCACAAATGATTGAAAGCCTTTCTCCATGGATTAAGACACAATAATCCTAAATGGATTAAATAGCTTGGTATCAGCTCTTTCCTTCAATGTGCAGTTCTGAAGAACAAAAACTTCTGTAGGGTTTTCTTTTTTTCTTCACATGATTCAGCACAACTAGGGCATCTTGCTCTGAACAAAAGAAATGTGAAGCTGAAGGGAAATTTCAAGGCTAGTTGCTGGACCACATCCTACACCTTCCCCTCCCTGTTCTGCACCAAATGCAAAGAGCTAGGGAGATTCTCCAGTGGTATACATCATGTGGATCTGTGTGGGAGACTTTTTCCTGCACGTTGGCCTGAGCATACAGAGGGTCCAGAACTGCCCTGGTGACACATGTATTCCCTGTTCCTACTGTCACTTGCATTAAAGACAGATGATTTTCACATCATTCCTGCCCTGACAACATTAATCTGTTCTGGCTTTCACAGCTTTAGTTGCAAATCCAATCACTTGATGGATGGGAATGTTTACCCACCCCAAATCTCAACTTTCCTGCCTTCTCCGCCTACTAGCTAGTGTCAGCTAAGTCAGCAAGAACTCTGTCTATAAAATACACCAAGCAAGCTGAAACTTTGCAGTCTTCCTGAGATTTATGGGCAGACTTAAAAGATAGAGGATTTTTTATTATTACTATTTTGATCCTTTTAGGCTTTTAAAAACAAATGTTTTCCATGGGTAGCTTTGTTTTCTATGAAGTCCATGTCAAACCAGCTCAGCTGATGCAGAGCCCTAGCCCGTCTTTCACAGTCACTTTAACTATAATGAGAATTGGGGAAAACTGAGAGGTGAATTTCAGTTTCTGAAGCATGGAATAAAATTCTTGCAAATTACTTTCAAGACTTAAATCTCCTTTTCCTTGTCAAACCAAGAGAGAACTGGAATGTTGGAGAATATTGAGGCAGATGTGCCGGGAAAATTGGGACAAAAATTTGACAAAAATATTGACAAAATAAGCTGCCAGATCTCGACTTATTTTGGCTGGAATAGGACTGTAAAGAGTTGTGCATTATTTCTTTTACTTATGAGGCAGTCATTCATGTTCCTATCTCAAATACGCTCCCTCTCTGAGCAAATCAAGCCGCGCAATGTGCACTTGTGTTTGCATTTGGATATTGTCGTGGTTTAACCCCAGTCAGCAGCCAAGAACCACACAGCTGCTCACACACTCCCCCACCAATGGGATGAGGGAGAGAATCAGAAGGATAAAAGCTACAAAAACTCATGGGTTGAGATAAAGACAGTTTAATAGAGAAAGAAAAAGCTGCACACACAAGCATAGCAAAACAAGGAATTAATTCACTGCTTCCCAAAGACAGGAGGTGTTTAGCCATCTCCAGGAGAGCAGGGCCCATCACATGTAACAGTTCCTTGGGAAGACAAACGCCAGCACTCCAGATGTCCCCCCTTCCTCCTTCTTCCTCCCACCTTATGTACTGAGCATGATGTCATATGGTATGGAATATCCCTTTGGTCAGTTTGGGTCACCTGTCCTAGCTGTGTCTCCTCCCAATCTCCCATGCACCCCCAACTTCCTTGCCAGCGTGGCAGTACGGATCACAGCAAAGGCCTTGACTCTGTGTAAGCTCTGCTCAGCAATAACAAAACCATCTCTGCATTATCAACTCCGTGTTCTGCACAAAACCCAAACATAGCCCCATATTAGCCTCTGTGAAGAAAATTAACTTGACTTCAGCTCAAACCAGCACAGATATCAAACTCTGTACCACCTTATGTGACTACATGATGTGTGGGGCAGAAATATTGGTTGTGACTGTATGAGAAGATTGACACCACACAAAGTAATTAATCAAGGCCTTGTAAACTCCTCTTAGTAGACAGAATGGGTCATATTGTCATGAGTTGTTCTTTTCCCTAACAACTGCAGAGATTTGGTGGCATCTTCCTTATGCTACCTAATGACTAACGATAAACTATTTGCTTTTCAGCGCATTAGCATCCTCTTTATAATCTCTTTCTGTTCTTCTCTTTGACTTTCCTTGAAAGGACAATGTCAAGATAAAAATTAAATATTTGCTCTTGTGGGTGTAGACAAATCCTTTCTGTGTTACTTATAACACTTTAGATTATGAAATTGGACATGATTTCAATCCTCTAATTGACCTGCCATCATTTAGGCTATTTGCTTTAGTTCTTGTGTGCTCACAGCTTGGACAGTGAGTTCAAGGCAGGATGGGGGGAGATATATTTCATTCCAAATTTAGATGCCTTTAGTCCTTTTATGATAGTAGACACCTTTACATCAGCTGATAGCACTAAAGGAACAACTTGACAATATCAGCTGTGAATAAGCATAGTGTAGAATGACCTCCTTGAAAATGTTATCTTGTTTCAATGGTGTCTCATTAAAGAAGTACAAAGCATAATTTGAGGAAATTTTTAACTACTATTCTGGCAAACCTGGTCATTAAGGTTTCATGTTGACCTTTGATGTACACTGTATTTAGAGGAATACAATTTGGTAGTAAGGATGTGAGTCATGTGCTCTGAAAATTTCATTTGTGGGAGCAGTAAAGTTAATTGTAAGATCTCTGTTGATTTTAGTGTTGTCTTTCTAGCTTTATATCGACTTGTGTTACAGGGTAATTCTGCTAATCCAAAGGATGCCAGGATGTAACTAGTTAGAGACTGAGTCCCTCTGTGATAGATACTGGATGGTCCTTCATTTTCAACTATCCCTGCTGAAGGATAGCCTTATGTTGATGTGCTTCAAAGGTGTGATACAGAAACTAACATTTTTCTACATTCTGCAAATCAATTTCTAGTAAACATACACAAGTCCCTTTGAGAGATCTTGTCTTAGGCTTAACACCAGATCATTGTCTTGAAATAGAATCACTCCTGCTG
>NW_008684254.1:7956-14069 GCF_000695815.1 Acanthisitta chloris
AGCAGAGTGAAGAAAAAAATTTAAAACCTTCAACTTTTCTGAAGGCTCATGAAGGGAAGTGGAGGGGCAAGCACTGACTTCTCTCTGCCAACCTGTGACAGCACCTGAGGGAATGGCCTGAAGTTGTGTCAGGATAGGTTTAGGTGAGATATTAGCAAAGGTTCTTCACTCAGAGGGTGGTTGGGCACTGGAACAGGCTCCCCAGACAAGTGGTCACATCACCAAGCCTGTCAGAGTACAAGAAGCATTTGGACAGTTTTCTCAGGCACGTAGAGTGATTCTTGGGGATGTCCATTGCAGGGCCATGATCCTTGTGGGTCCTTCCTAACTGCGAATAGTCTGTGATTCTGATACTCTGAATATTCTGATATTCTGAATATTATGTGATTCTGTGATTCTTATTATGAGGTGAGAGACCCTTTGCTATCAAACAAAACCAGCAGGTTTCAGCAGACATGTTGGTATGGGGCCCAGGGTTCTTGGTGACTATGCACATCATTTAAAGCACTCTCTGAAGACAGTGTTGTTGAATGATGAGCATGGATAGACACGAGCCTTCTGAGACATCCAAGAGCATTCTTGTGCTGCAACTTTTTCCTTTCCTTAGGGCTAGACATTGTTGCATGTTCGAATGGCTAGCTGGCTACATTTGCATCATTCACTTACGTGAATTATCATTTATGTATCACAGGAGACACTGTTTTGGTCAACACTAAGGACCAATTGATTGCCACCCTGAGGTGATACAGCCCAATCTGGAGGACCAAGAATGCAGCTCTAAGACTGCATCTCACCTGCATCAGGCAGAGATGAGCTGCTTACAGCTTGTTCTGTTGGACTGTAGGAGAAACTGAAGTAACAAACACTCCTGGCCTGGACCTTGCCTTGTTCTGTCACCATATCCATAGGGTTTAAGCAGAGCTTAGTGCCTAATCACAATATATTTGACAGTAGTTACTGTTAAAAGTATGGTTTTTACCTTCTGCTTAATGGCCACTGAAAGGTGGGCTGTGCTCTGCACATGAGGAGTAAGTATTGACGGACATTTTAAATGCTTGCAATAGATATTGTGAAGATTTTAGTATGCTCCCTTTTCTTTCTAGTGTCTTTTCTCAAAGGCAGCAGGATGACAAAACTTCAGATGTGACCATCACCACCCATGGCAGTAAATCCATGATGGAGCCTTGATTGTAATTCTGCTTTTCAAATTTGTTACCTGGTTAGCTGACAGGCAAAGTAGTGTTAGTTACAAGCGTGAGATTGGATGGTGTGGGTATCACCTGCATCTTTATTTCTGCTTTGATTGAGTCCATGATCAGGTCTGTTCCTGCATCTCACCTCTGGAGGATAAAACATGGCACCTGCATGTTTTATTGTAGCATGCTTTATATCCCAGTGACAAAACACATCAAACCAATTAAAATTCTAGTTCCTGCTACTACAGCGGTGAGAGCCTAATAAGCTTTTGAGGGAAGATGTCTTTATTTGACTGATCATTTTAACCAGTTTCTTTCAGAAATTGAGTCCTTACCCAACCAGTTTCCTTCTTGGCAATTTGGGTACATACCTGGTATGCCAAAGAGGAGCTTTCCAGGGTAAAGTCTCACAAATAAAAGGAAAATAAGTGGCTTTTTTTGCAGATGGATTTCTGAAAGAGAAAGCATAATTTCGTTTCACTATGGATCTTCAGGGAGGATAAATATAAGGGAGAGAAAATAGAGTTAAAAATCATAATTGGCGTATAGCAGGCATGGCTAGAGTTAAGTGACAGAGTCTAATTCACTCATATGAATTAATAATTGATTCAGTAACAAATCACTAATGTTACAGTAGTCATGGTGAATAAGATAATAAATGTGTCTTGTCCAGGGAATGCAATGTTGTTAGAATTGAGCTGAAATTATTCATAAATGTGCTACTTTTCCTCGTCTCCAACTACTGCTAGTTTAGCTTTTCTTTTTAATCTTCTTAAGCTGTCATATTAGATGATAGAGCCAGCCACATTCTAAATACAGCAGAATATTAAGGAGAACTGTGGAGACATTATGTCAAATTTCAATAGATAATAGACACAAATTGAGAAACAAAGTGCCTCCATCCCTTTTTGCGCTCCTTGCCTAGCTTAATAAATAAATAAAATAGAAGCCCAAAGGCTATTTAATAGCATTCACATGTGACCCCTGCAGATATTCTGTCTCCTCTCTCTTTTTCTGCTTGCTCAAGGAACTCCAAGGGCTTTCTGTAGCCTTTTGTTGCGATTCACAAGCTCCTTACTGAAGGGGATCTGAGGTATCTGGCATCTGGTCTACGGACAGGATTCACAGCCCCTACACACCTGTCTGAAAAGTCACCATACTCCTCACATATGTGAACCACACCTTGCCAGAGCACCTGGTGATGAGAGACAACAATGAAGGCCTGTGATGGTGTCTGGGACATCAGACAAAAGGTGTTAGGGATGAAGAATCACACAGCAAGCCATAAAGGAGAAGGTGAGGCAGATAGAGCAGGCTTGCAGAAGATAATAAGTGCCTAAGAGTGTCATAGTTTAGATGATATGAACAACAAAACTTCTCTTATCAGGGAAAATGACACCAAGGACTAACACCAGTAAAAGGAATACAGACAAAAATGATAAGTAAGTATGCTTTTTTTGTAATCAGTGAGTGCAATTGAACATTGTCATACCTTCAAAATGGTGAACTTATCATTGCTTGATGTTTTCAAATCAACATTTAGATGCCTTCCTAGATAAGATGCTTTAGCCAAGAGAAAGGTGTTCAGTGAGTGGACCTTGTGGTGCATGACGTCAATGAGGTGAAACAGAGAAATCTGGCCTTAAAATATTTGAACACAGTCTTTTAATATATCTGGGAAATGACAAACATGGAACAAAAATAATCATCGTAAAAATGAAGATTGTTGTGGAAATTATCAAAGTGGTCAAAGACGGCAAAGAATAAAGATAGGAAAGGTAGTGCAGAACTGAGGACTAATGGCAAGCAGTCTAGAAGAAAGGGTTTTTGGGACAACAGGGATATGTGGTAGAACACAGGAGATCTCAAGTTGAAGTGATCCTCAAAATCTGAAGGAAATCACATGTCTACAATGTTAAGAGCTTGGTTTGAGTTGCAGTGGACAGCTTTGAACAGCAGTGTGGGTCAAGAAGTCTTCAGACCTGTTCTGTTGACATTCTTGGTACACAGACAAGCACATACCTCCGAGTCAGATGGATGACTAGGGCTGAGTTACAAAACAGAGACATCACCAGAGGATTGCTCAGTACTCTTGGAATACTGTGCTGAGAAGGTGAAGGGAGGACAGGAGAAATAAGTGACCTCTTTGAAAGTGATCTCAGCTCTCCCTTGTTAGATAAGCATACTTTCTATCTATAGCAATTCCATCCAACACTCTAAAGCTTGTTGCAAATTCATCTTTCTATGCTCTCCCCAGATACTAGTAATTTTGACTTTCACCTCCTGTTAAGATGGACTGCCCAGGGTGTTGGTGGAGCTACCATCCCTGGAGGTGTTTAAC
This sequence comes from Acanthisitta chloris, assembly GCF_000695815.1. Taxonomy (NCBI): domain Eukaryota; kingdom Metazoa; phylum Chordata; class Aves; order Passeriformes; family Acanthisittidae; genus Acanthisitta; species Acanthisitta chloris. The sequence goes on from NW_008684254.1 coordinate 11,494, forward strand.
GAGAGACTGGACATGACACTTAGCTCTATGGTCTGGTTGGCATGGTGGTGTTAGGTCATAGGTTGGACTTGATCTCAGAGGCCTTTTCTAACTTCAATGGTTCTGTGATTCTGTAGTTTGCGCCAGGAGGCTTTTGCTATAGTGCAGCAACACAACACATCTCTGTCTGGAGAGGCTGCAACTAGAGCAGGTTTATCCATATGAAGTGAAATTTTCCCAAGCTCGATGCCAGCCAACATGATGTTGTCAGATTGCTTGTTTTCAAAAAAACACTGCCATGGGGGGCCACAGGGACTCCACAATAAGAGGACCTTCCACCTCTGCCTCCCCATCCCTGACTCCCTGGTTGCTGCCAGGGAACACTAAAGTCCAGCAGAATGTGCATCATTCCTCCTGTAATCAGGGTAAGACATGCTGTCTCTGCCTCCCCGCCAGGTTACCTAACCAGCATGGTGAAAGGAGCAAGGGAGCCATACATGTCTTTCTGAGAACAATGGCAGAGTGAGACGTAGGGGACTGCAATTGTGCTGCATGGCAAGACACATGCAGTGTAGCTGTCTTCACATCCTCCCCCATGTTTACTCGCACTCCAAAACACACCACTCTGTATGAACAAAACACAGATCACTGGGATGGTTGGGGTTGGGGACCATGGTTCACATATGTGTGCACACGTGCCTTTGGATGTATATATGCATGTATGTATGTGTACAGGCAGCATTAGACAGTGCTCTTCCCCTCTCTCATTGTTTTAGTATCAGATTAGGGACATGATTTACTCTTGAGGCTACGAGGTCCCTTTAAGTGAAGCCTGATCTCTTTTCCACAGCACAAAAGGGACAAAAAAAGTGAGAATGGAACTGGAGGGAAGTGAAGAGAACCCAAGTCCTTGGCTGGCTATTCACTCTGTCCTCTTGTCCACCCTTCACTTCTACATTCCCTCTTTCTCCTACCACCCAACCCTCCCCCTCCCTCCATACACATACAATCCTTTTATTCTCAGTAAGTTATTAAAAATGTAGACATCACTGGCTCCCAGGGTCAATATGTTGTTTTTAAATTTAAACATGAATTTCCATTTCATTGAGCCTTCAGGCCTAATGAGATGCGCTTTGACAGGAGCAGCTAGCTGGAAAAGGCATGATTGAGGGGCTAGCCAATAATATTAACTCACAGCAGAATGTGCACACACAGTTCTGGAGCCATGAGCCTTGATTCGCTACTATCCAGGGCTCCAGATACAGCAGGCAAGGATTTCTGCTGCAGGCCCTGCAGTGAAATGTCAAATGCATTTAACCATCTGTGAGCTATGCTTGTTCAGGCTCGCCCAAGTTGGACAGCCTGAATGGAGTTTCTTTCAGTTGTGATGACAGACGGGGCCAGCAGGGCTCTGGAAGTTGGGCTTGTCAGTTTAGAGGGCATCAGCTAAAATAAAGGGAAGAGCATAAAAATGTGAAGAAGGCACCAGGATAAGACTGGGAAGATGTGGGCTTCCATTGACTTACTGTGTGACCTGGGCAGATCACCTTTCAAGGATGATCAGGAAGGGGTGTTTGTTGGAGGTCTCTCCTTTCCCTGTATTGTTAGTAGAGAGTCCCACATTCTCCTTGGGGAAAGCTTTCATTGCACAAACTTGCCAGTGTTTCCTGTGGAGAATATGATTTGTCCAACTGAGTTTGTATAAAATACATGTGGGAGTCTCTGCTGGGACTGCACTCTGTAAAGAGTCAGCAAACCTAACTCCACTTCCACAAGGAAAACCTACTCCATGTCAGTTAGAAGGTGTCACATCCCACTGGTGCATTCCAAGTGCTGACAAGGGAGTGTAGGGTCCTCAGTCTGACTGTGGACCCTAACCCTCACCCTAAAATTTGTCAATGCAAATAATATTTTCCCATATTTCTGAAAGACGGCTTGTATGAGGATATCAATTGAAGGCAGTACCTCTTATCCACCCCCAAACCCTGTGTTTTATTATGCTGTAATTATTATAACTCTGTAAGACCATAGATGCTGCAGAGCAACAGGGCATGCTTGAGTCTACAGTGACCACTCATGCAACATAAGGGTGGGAGGTCTAATTTTTCAAGTTTTCAAGCAGAAAAGACATCAATTGAAAAGAGTGAGGAGAGGTCCTCAAAAAACAGGACAATAATTATTTCTGAGTTGTCTCCAAATAAGGATTAGTAAAAAGGTTCTATTGGAGCTGTGATTGGGAAAAACTAGTCATGTGACCTATCTAGGTTTTTATGAAAGACTCTATTTACACTGAAAATAGTGATTTAGCATTGATATATTAAAAGGGGAAGGTGAGGAAGAAGATCATGTTTTAGCAAAAAAAAGAAATATTATGATTTACAATGAAAAATTGATATTTCCCATAGGATGAATCTGAGTAAAATGCTACTTTTTCAATCTTTCTTTTTCTTTATCTGAGTATATAGGAAAATCCACTTCCCAGCCAGACCTAATCCAGATCCCTGGTGACTAAAAGTCACTTGCAAGGTCTTTGTCAGGTGTGACTTTTAGGGCTTCCTAGGTTTTGTTGGTTCAGAATTAAAATTGAGAAGAGGCTT
>NW_008684254.1:14102-20627 GCF_000695815.1 Acanthisitta chloris
GCTGAAATCCGGCAGATGCTGATTTGTGTGTGTGTGTTTATAAAATATGAAGAAGAAATGCAGCCTGATATTAAATGAAAAGTAAATCAGAGTAATAATTAATGATAAAGGCTACTGAATATTCTGAACCTTTGAAAAGGGTTGCTCTCTTCCCCCACCCCCCTCGGATCCAGTGAGCACTCACTCGTATGAATAACATTACATGCATGAGTAATCCCTTTGATTGTGTGTGTGTGTTTATAAAATATGAAGAAGAAATGCAGCCTGATATTAAATGAAAAGTAAATCAGAGTAATAATTAATGATAAAGGCTACTGAATATTCTGAACCTTTGAAAAGGGTTGCTCTCTTCCCCCACCCCCCTCGGATCCAGTGAGCACTCACTCGTATGAATAACATTACATGCATGAGTAATCCCTTTGAATTCAATGAAACCCAAGTTAAGTATGTGCAGGAGACCCATGCAGAATGGGGATCAGGAGTTTTAGCACTGAGATAAGGGCACCTGTAGTATTATGTTTGTACTGTTACTTAATTGCAAAGCAGATATAAATACTAGGTCTCCCTAGTTCTAGTCTGTTTGTGCTTAGCTGGAAGAGATTCCTTCTTGGTGCCTAAACCCTTCTGGAATCATGCATTTCTGGCCTTTAAAATGTGATATTTAGCTTTCAGAAAGCAAATAACAACCATTGTACACTGTTTTACACCTTTCTCCTGAGATTCTTCCAAAGTACTTTTGGCAACATTAACTGTTGGGACCTGACAACTCCTCTGTTGAGGCTAGCATTTTCAAGTTGCCATTTCTCCTTCTCCCACTCTCTGATTCTTCATATAGTTTTCACTTGTATGATAATATTTGGACCTTCCATAAATCTTCACCCACTAGCAACATGATTATGTAAGAAATTATTTCCATTTCACATCTTTTCCAGAAATTAATTTCTAATCTGTACACACTTAAAATTAAGGAAAAAGTATGATTTATAAAATTTTTACTTTTGAGGGAAGCAGTTCAGTATGTCTTCACATTTCTTTTTTGAGACTCTTGGATGCTCAATTCTGATTTTACAGACAACTAGGTAGGTAAAGGTGAAGTCTAATCTGGAGCCTTGTGCCTAGTATCACATAAATAATCAGCATTAGAAGCAAGAATAAGAAATCCAGAGTACCAAATCCCTTGTTTATATCCTGGCTGATACTTGTAGTAGGAGAGACACAAACTGCAGCAGCTGAGACGGTGTGAGGATTTGCTGCCTTAACACATAGAAAGTTTTCCATAAGCTGAGTTTCATGTGTCAGCATTTCAGAGAGCAATAAGTTACAGTAATAAACAGGGAACAAACACGAAGTTTGTGTGGGTAAATTTGATTCTAAAGTGAGTGATGTACTTTGTGGTCACCAGGTACAGTTGTGAACTGTGAACCCGTTAAAGCCTGTGAAATATACTCCCTGCTGGATGATTCCATCTTCCCCCCCCTCCCCACCTGACGCCCCAAAATTTAATTTTCAGGGTATTTTTTTCTTTATCCCTCTCCTTTCTTCTACCTTGAGCTGTCTTTAAGGACAGGTACCTCCATGGAGCCACGACAGAAAAAGACAACAGAGAGTGCAGCATGGAGATAAAGAATACAAATGTCCCCATTCACGATTGATTTTTGTGAGCTGCAGAGGGAAGCTGCTGAGGCCTCTATATGGAAGCTGTAGGTGGGGAAAACAGGGAAAATGAAAAGCAGATTCAGGAACAGCAGTTAAATGTAAATTTTTACGCATGCCTGTGTCTTTTTGCTCAGTGGAGTCTTGGGGCAGATTCAGGCTTTTCATGTTCACAGAGAATTGGAAGCTTAGATCTCTGACCTTTTTAAAATCCATTTTGAGACTCATCTTTCAGAGATTTAAACAAAAGATTTTGACCTAAAGGGCCATTGTTTTACACCTTCTGATAGAGAGAATAAGAAAGACAGAGGAAGGATGGGAGAAACAGAGATTATCTGAAGTGGGACCTGCTGAGTCTGGTGGTAGTTTTTCAAGTGGGAGAGGGAGGGAGAGACTTGTAAAGGATGCAAGATGCTGCTTTAAACCTGTGGCAAGAAATGTGGCAAGAACATTTTGGGGTACAGACTGAAACACTGTTGGCATAACAAAGCTTTCCATTTCCCTACTCAAACTCAGTGTTGGAGGAAAAGGATCCTCCTGGTTTACTATTACCATTATAATTAACTGCTTTTATTGCTTTTATATTTAGACCCTGAAGAATTATCTCAAATAGAAGAACTTCAGAGAGGGACAAGGACTGTTTTGTGTGATGAGAGCTGAGACTCTTGAAGGTGATTTTTTTTTATTGCAGTCCTTTCAACTTGAAAATTAGTAGTAACTGGAGGAAAAGGATCCTCCTGGTTTACTATTACCATTATAATTAACTGCTTTTATTGCTTTTATATTTAGACCCTGAAGAATTATCTCAAATAGAAGAACTTCAGAGAGGGACAAGGACTGTTTTGTGTGATGAGAGCTGAGACTCTTGAAGGTGATTTTTTTTTATTGCAGTCCTTTCAACTTGAAAATTAGTAGTAACTATGAAAAGATATCTCTCCCAAGCCTTCATTTTACTTTCCTTTTCCCTCATTTTTCTTTCAAATATGTCTGCTCCTGTTTGAAGCAGATATCGTGTTGCTTTTAGGCAAACAGACAGGATTAAATTCTCCATTTTTCCTACTGACTCACCCAAATATTGACAGAGAATTAGAAATGGAAATACACTGATAGGGAATCCTCTGTAGTTAGAAACTCTGTAAGAGGGTGTCTCCTTTCCCTGCTCAGTATAGGTGGACCTTTGTGACACAGAAATGCTCTACCACTGGAGTTTCATCTCTGCCTTTTCTTCCATAGGAAACATCAGTGAGTGTAGAGAGAGATGGCATCTGACACACCAGATGCAAAAGTGGGAGGAAGGATATACTCTTTAGTGAGACTGTATGTAAGGGTCTCACTCTAGACTTCAGAAATTGTTAGAGCTCTGCCCCTTCTTGCTCATGGTTACCCAGATGCAGTGGCATGTATGTATGCAAGGACATACAATAAACCTTCAGACTGTCTCCAATTGTGGAGTGATCTGGTGGGAAGAATGGATTGAGTGAAACCTTCACTTTGGTTGGATTTAAGCAATGGTTTTGGTGGGTTTTTTTTCAAAGTAAACACAGCTTGTTCATTAACACAGTCCACCCACATCTGCTCGTTCACCTGCCTCTGCACTACCCCTGTTTCCGTCAACACTCCGCCATGACAATTTTTAATCTATCGGCCAGTTTCAACCATATTTAAAAAATCCTGAAAGTTTTGATGATAATTGTAGTTCCACTAGTGGTGCAAAAATTGGCAGAGAAAAGCTGTACACAATGTATTTCCCTGCTGAGGAGGGAGTGGGCAGGTCTCAGACAGAGCAGCAGGGCCTGCACCTACATACTAGTCAATGTAATTGGCATGCATCATACCCTGCACCAGCTATAGAGTAGGGCTTTTGGACATAGTGGAACTTACGGACGAGTCTGGGTTGTTGAGATAGGAGAGCATGGGAGGCTTAAGATACAAATCTGTAACAAGCCAAGCTTCATTAGCTTGGCTTCATACTCTGAGAAAGCAATTATTATTTCCAAAGATTTCACAGTGTATTGAGGATGTGACACTTAGCTTAGAAAAATGTCACGTCCTTGAAACATATCAGTATCATTAAATGATCCAGGATATGTACAGTAAGTCCTGAGAGCACTGAGACAAACAGAGGAAAAGTTTGCTGGCACTGCAAAGCAGCAACTTTAGCATAGCTTGGAGTAAAGACATTAAGATCTAAGCATGAGATTTCACTGTTAAAAAAATTAATTTTCCCCAAGCAATAGTCAAAATGTTGAACTAATTGTAGTAGGACATTGTGAAGATCTAAAAGTATTCCTGGTGTGGAAGGTTTAAATAAATAAATGCATTAACAAACAAATAAGAGCACTAGGCAAATTTGTACTAGCACATTTCCAGAGAAGGCACCTATGGTGACTCTCAAATATGATTACCCACATAACCCAACTCTCAGAAGTTTCCATCATTGCTGATTTCCCAAGGATAAGGTGCTCTTACAGGAGGGATTGACTTGTGTACTTTCTCATTCTTCATCCACAAATATCTCTCAATTATTGTCTGAAGTAAGTGCTGGACTAGACAAGTCATTAACTGGGTCCAGCACTACTGTATTCACTTGTAGATGACACCAAGTTAGTGAGAGTGTTGATCTGCTGGAGGGTAAGAAGTTTTGCAGAGGGACCTGGACAGGCTGGATTGATGGGCTGAGACCAAAGGTATGAGTTTCAACAAGACCAAGTGCCAGGTCTTGCACTTTGGCCCCAATAACCTCATGCAGTGCTACAGGCTGAGAGAAGAATGGTTGGAAAATGGACCAGAGGAAGGACTTTGAATGTGACTCAGTGGTATGCCCAGGTGGCCAAGAAGGCCAAAGACATGAAACACGTATCATGAATAGTGTGGCCAGCAGTACTAAGGAAGTGATTATCCATCTGTGTTTGGCACAGGTGATACCAGACCTTGAGTACTGTACTCAGTTCTGGGCCCCTAACTTCAAGAAGGACACTGATGTGCTGAAGTATGTCCAGAGAAGGGCAACAAAGCTGGTGAAGGGTCTGAAACACAAGTCCTATGAAGAGAAAGTTAGGTAACTGGAATTATTTAACTTGAAGAAGAGGAGGCACAGGGGTGACCTTATCACACTCTACAACTACCTGAAAGAAAGTTGTAGTTAGGTAGAGGGCAGTCTCTTCTCCCAGGCAGCTAGTGACAGGATGAGAAGGCGTAATCTCAAGCTGCTCCAGAGGAGGTTCACTTTAGCTATTAGGAAGAATTTCTTCACAGAAAGAGTCATTAGACACCGGAATAGACGGTCCAGCTAGGTGGTGGTGTCACCATCCCTGGAGGTGTTTGAGACTGGATGTGGCACTTAGTTCCACGGTCTAGTTGACATGGCGGTGGTAGGTCATAGGTTGGACCTGATCTCAAAGGTCTTTTCCAAACTTAATGATTCTGTGATTATTTGATCTTCATTCTTTGTATATTCTGAGTGCTACTGACACAAGAATTGAAGCTTGAACGAGGATTCATTGAGAAGTTTCCACGGACAGATTCACGAAGCTGTTGTGAGATGAGAAACTAGTAATTGTAGCAGATTTATGATGACCGTTATAAATGGGCATTGGAACCTTGAATTCAAGGAGGAAGCCATTAACCCTTTTGTAGATATTAAAAGCAATGCCATATGGTATTTTAAGTATGCAAAATTTTTCCTCTTGAATGGTATACTTTCCTTTGGGTCTGATCTGGAAAGCTCTTCATTCTCCCAGGAGTTAAGCTTCAAATAATAGAGAAGCATGCAGGGAAAGAAGGTACTTTCATACTTCATAAAAGCAGGACAAGTTTCCACCAGGGAGCCAGCAAGCAGGGTCCCTGCAGGACCTGCAAAGATGTGTTTAAAACAAAAGTGAAGCAGGTTCAGAGAAAACTGCAGTGATTACCACAGGACCAAGTGTTCCCTGTGTATAATAATCCGATTATTGGAACAGTGACAGGTACAGAGTTTCACTGATCCAGTCTGTCTGTGGTTTCACCCAGTTATACATTTGTGAAAACAAGAAAAACCTGGTAATACAATTTTCTCACATTATAAAATATTTCAGTACTCCAATGTTATCTGAAATTGTCAATATTTGGGGAAAATGTAGAGCATTTTGATTAAGAAAGGCAACTTGGCAAGAAGAGTAGCAGATTTTCTTAGGATTTGATTGCAGTTGTGGACTTGAATGTGCTGAGGCTGCTAAGATTTTGGGAGAAAGTAGAAATTGTGAATAGGGAAACTGAGGAAATGATAGCTGCCTAGGTGAAGAAAAACTTCTGTGGAAAGAAAAGGCTTTTCTGAGTTTAGAGTCTTCTATACCTGTGTTGCAGCTAAATATAATTTTCTTTTCCAATTGAAGATTAAATTATTTTGATAGGAACTCAGTGCGAGTAGCTTATAACTTGCTGCACAGTGATAAGAAACTACCAAGTAATTGATCAGCAATATCCTGAGAGCCTTTGCAGCACTAAAATGAAAGGTTCCACTAATTGTGTCAGCTTGATGCAGGATGGTGGTCACACTTCTTTATAACCTTTGAACTGATGCCTCCATTGAAATCCAATGGTCTCAGCCCACAGCTTTTCCAAGTACCATTTGAAGCCAAGATGACTTTTGTTCCTGTGGCATAGCATACTCCATCCTGCCCTTCAGATCACAGTGCTGGTGTGAAAAGTGTAGATATTCCCCAGACAAGATGAACAATGCAAACACTTGCAAACAGAATGGATTTGTATGACCTTATATGAACATTTTTCCCTTATTTCCAGGATAAATATACCTGTTATGAGGGTCTGTGTGGGTCAGATATGTGATAAGAATAGATTTTGACTCATCACCAAGCTACCACATCTGCCACCTCA
>NW_008684254.1:20673-28257 GCF_000695815.1 Acanthisitta chloris
ACATTAATTTTATTGCTCTGGGGTTTGTTTCTAATTCATAATACATTTGGTTTTGACTGCTGGCCTGTCCTGACAGGACGTAAATGTGTCCATTAGTAGAGTGAGCTCTGGGACTCAAAAAAGCACAGTACACAGTGGGTTCTCCATTGGTTGTTGTAGTATGGAGGCTTTTAAACATTGCTACACAAATGCTGGAGCAGCAGTTCCCAAATGACTTTTTGAGACTGCAGCTAAGGAGGACAGCAGTGGAAATGTGTAGGAACTTCGGATCTAAGAGTAGTGTGGACAGTAGGTACAAGCCCATGACAACAACGTAGGAGAGGGCAGCAACATACTGGCCCCAAGAGGGACCTGGCCATTCCAATCAGTGGGAAATTTAACCTAGCTGCAGAAATAAACCCTCTCTTTGTCCTGTGGCATGTGTTTATGAATGTGTCTCAACCCCTACAAAGTCCACATGTGAGCCAAGGAGGAATATAGAGGGAGGCATGGAAACACAGGTTATTTATATATCTTTCACCCTGCCTTCTCTAATGAATTTGATTTATCTCCAAAAAAACTCAACAGAGGGAAGGTCTGGCCTTTTAGGTGCAAAATTGCTGAGTCCCAAACATAGTAAATGTCTTAGTATTATCACACAGTGACTGAGTCATGAAGGAATTCAGGTGTCCTGACTTCACCAACTCTTCATGCTTTTCACCCTGTTCTCTCTCTTTCTGCAAAGTGGCTCTGCACTGAAGTTTATTCTTACTGAATCCAGCTTTTTAATTTGGGCTTTTAGACCTTCCTCTTGAGTATCTGCAATTTACAGTCCCTCCTCTCCTCATTTAATTGTGTTTGTAAATAATCAGTATATATTTAAGTGAAAAAATAAAAGTGCAAGGGACCTGTTACAGGATAGATTTGTAAACTAGATCTTTCTTCTGTAAAAACGGGATAAAGGGGAGGAGCCCTTTCATCATTTATTTCCTGCACAATTAAAAAGCTCTCATATTGCTGTAAATAAAACTCCACTAACCACAGCCAGCTGGCACCATGTGGAAATCACTGTTTTTCAAGCTGAACAAAACTGTCCTTTTGTACACCTCTGCCATTTGTTGGCACAGGGCCAAAGCAGTTTGAGAATGTGTGGAGTGGCATCTGGTTGTTTGCTCTGTGCCTTGCCTGTAGAGCACCCAACACAGACAATTTCTGACTCAAATAGGATGTTTTGAGGATGTTGCAGTGGTGAAAAGAAACAATTATGTGTTGGGTAGTAGGTCATTACTGTGCTCACTGCATTTGATCTTTAAGCAGCCTGAGAGAAGCTATCCTAATAGCTAAGAAAGGATTTGCATGCCTGGCTGGAGATCTCAGTGTTTTATGTGCTCTAGTGAACCAAGCCTGCAGCTCCCTAAAATGCAGAGAAATGCAGTCACTCAGGAGCTTTTCCTTTCTCCCTGAGTTGCACAGTCCTGGACCAGAAGGGTATTTAAGGGGAGATGATAGGTGCAGACCCTAGGTATGGTTGTTCCCTAAGATAGAATGTTCATTACTTCCTATTCCTAATATTAGGTCACCTTTTCTTTGTGTTGTTTTTATTTTGTTTGTTTTGTTTCAGTTTGTTTTGTTTTTTCAAATGTGGCTGAACACTGGCAAAAAAATACAGGGAGGGAAAAATATCCATGCCTGGTATAAGTCTAGGGTAGCTTTATTTTCACATGAAGTTTCAGACCACCATTTCCTGTCAGCTGAATATCTTGATGGAGGATCCAGCCTCCAGGACACTTGTCTTATGGAGTATGGAGAGATTCTTGCACAGTGTCAGTAGAAAGTCTGCACTACATACAGCAGAAAATAGGTCATCCCATTTTTTTTCCATTTTGGCATCTTCTCACTAGTAAGATGTGGACAAATTGAAGGAAGTTCAAACTAGAGCCACAAAAATGATGAAGGGCCTGTAAGGAGTTGATTTATGAGGGGAGATTAAAAGAACCAAATATGTGTAGCTTAGCTAAGGAGTGACTGAGGGGAGGGAGAGAAAGAGAATATGATATTTATCTTCATGTATTTACAAGGATCTGAATTCCAAGGCAGGAGATGCACTGCTTATGATGGTACAAAGGGAGATTTACTAGAATTTGTAGGAAATTAAGCAAAGGAAATTTTCAGCTTAGTATCAGGAGAATTCTGTTAAAGGTAAGATAATGATGATGAATATTTATATAGTGTTTTAATGGTGAAAAGAGGAAACAGTGTCACAATGATTCCTGTATCCAGTGTTTCAAGGTACTAGGGAAGGTTCACTTTCCACCCTGTACTGCTATTTGAGAAAAGGCTAAGTGCAGAGAAGGGAAAGTTTTCCCTCCAATATGGGAAGTAGAGATGACTAAAATCTTTGTCTAACAGTAAGGGGCTTTGGTACTTTTGCAGTAGCTTGATGAGATCTTGACCACTTTTCCTGGTCAAGTATTGCTTAAATCAGCTGTAGGTCACATATTGTTGTCATTTCTAAAGACAAGCATATTGGCAGAACTTTTTCCTAGGCAGCTCAAGCATAGCATGTGTCTGTCTTCTGGTGGCAGGGGCTTATATTCGGAATAATATTGGAAAACCTGTCATTTGCTTGGGGAAGGGCCTCTGTATGCACAAGATTCAAAGCCAAGTTCCTGGGGTCTACATTGGAGTAAGTGGACAGGGCCTCCCAGAGTTAAATTGGATCTCGTTGCAACTCATTGCTTTGGTGTCTTATAATACCATTAAAACACCCAGCATCTCTGCTTTCTTGCCTGGGATCAATTCACTTCACAGTTCTATATTAGTGCTTGTTCGTAGAGGAATACATCTGGTGTAGGTAGCTCGTTTTACAAGCTGTGGATTGAGATGCAGATTGAGCTCTGGGTGGGAGCTCAAGACAAGAGGCTGTGAACTGCTGGCGTTTTGGATAACAAAGGATGCAAAGACTGGTGGCAGTGACACCAGCCAGGCTGATAGACACTGGGAGACACACCAGGAGTGGAGGACTCAGGAGGAAGAGCAAGACTGAGACTTATGCATGTGCATAAACTGTGAGGGTATAAAATCCCAGGGGTTCCTTCATTGGAGGTCATCCTCCTTGGCACCTGGCTTGGCCTGTTTCTGCATTGTTACACCATGAATTAATTACTTTGAAGGAAAAGATATCTAAGAGTTTCTCCTAAGGGAAACTTAGTGTTGAACCAGTAAGGAAACTTGGCCTGACTATGTGAGTGGGTTGTGTAGAGAGTCAAGAGAGGCACCTGTCACGTCACTGGAGCTGCATGTTATGAACGGGCTTCAGTTCCAGCAGTTAAAGTATCTGGCATTGAGAGCATGGCTGCCTGAGAGTTTCATGAATGGTCAGACTGGGAAGCCTCTTTAACATGCTGAACTCAGAAGGAATTTTCTAACAGCAGCCCAAGGAAAGACACCTTCTTATTATGATGATGGAAAGCCAGCACTTGAGGACCCAAAGCTAGAAATACCAAAATGTGCCTAGCAAGGGAATATTCCACACATATCTGACAGGACTATGTGGGATGGAAAGCACTGGTGTTTTCTGTGTCTCAGATCAATTACAGTGGCCTGCATCTGATGCTCACCAAACACACACTGGAGTCTTTCACTTGACTTTGTCAAGCAATGGGGAGTCCCAAAGATCTTCTGAACTTTATGCACAATTAAGGCAAAAGTAGAGTGGGATTCTTTGTCATTTTTTTTAATGCAGTGTCTGGAACACACAAAAAAGTTATTGTTCAATGTGTAAATGCAAATTTAATGAGTGTGTAAAAATTCCCTTAAAATCAATGCAAAAATATTCCACTGTCAAGTAATTTTGATTTAAAAAAAAGGAGGGGTTGGAGGAAGATGTTGCCTGAAATAAGCAAAATTTCAAGCTAATGGGAATCTCATTCATTATTTAATCCATTCCTTATCTGAAGTGTACAAAAAATGGAATCTAATATAGTGTATGTATGTTGTTGTCTTAGCGAAAAGACGGGGTAAAGGCCTGCAATTTTATTTAATATATTAAATCCTACTGCAGGCTTTGAGCCAGATTAATAACTCTAGCGAGCTAGAAAATCCCAATATATATTTTTTCTAGCTCCATGCATGATGCAGCTTGATTCATAAGCAGTGAACCACTGGGCTTTATTAAATACAAATAAAACATCTCTTCTATGCAGAAGCCTGCAAGGTGACAGGAAGAGGAGAACCAACTGTCCTTGATACTTAAAACGTTTTTGTGGGTTTTTTGTCTTCCTCCTCCTTAACTCAGTCCCCAATTCCCAGGTCCCTAGAATATTTATACAGCCATAACCCTGTGCATAGAATCCAGAGGGACAGACTGACAGGAAAGAATTTATTCCTGATCACTGGGGCATGCTTGTGCAAAAGACCCTGTAGTATTCCTACCCTCAAGAGGACACGACTCAATTTTATGCCTACTCAGGAGAAGAGTTTCAGCAGACCAGAACACTTTCTTACAGTATGGGACAGGTCTTTTGTGGCTGACTTAAGGGTGTTACCCAACTACTCGCTGGCAGGTCTGCCATGAAACCTGAGTTGGTGCATTGTTTTCCAGGTGGCTTGTTTAAATTACAGGCTTGGAAAGCAAGAATAGTGTCAGCAAACTCAAGATCACCAGGCTGGTTTAAAAATCATGAAATTGAAACTGGAAAGTACATGAGAGACCCTATATAATTTTAAGGTTGCTTTGCAAGCCTACCCTTGTATGCACAGGAGCAATATAACAAAGGATTTGGCACAAAAAAAAGAAAATCAAAGTTACATGAACAGGATAGTCCTGCCAATAAACTGCAGCACTGATTTGGGAAACCAATCCTTTTTTTGGACAACACTGGAACACATGCTGTATGCATAGCTAAATATGTGCTTAAAATGTCCTGAAAATAGAATAATTTACACATGTATATACAACATTTCACTAAATCTTGGCCTCTGTATGCACAGTATTCAAAGCCAGGTTCTCGGGGTCTATACTGGAGTAAGTGGACAGGGTTTCCCAGAGAGTTAAATTGGATCCCGTTGCAACCCATTGTTTTGGTATCTTATAATACCATTAGAATACCATTAAATACCATTAAAAACCACGTGAACATGCCTGGAGTTTAACAGCAGTAATCCCTGCATGGGATGCCAGGAAAAATCTGGGAAAGCCAAACATTTTCATAGAGGTAGACTTGCTGAAGTAGATACAATATAAATATGCAGGAATTCAGAATCTTCTCTACAGAGTTTAAGATCAAAGCAGAAAAGTGAAATAGTGGAATAAGATGTTACCTGTTCTGCAGTAGGCAGAGCTGGTCTGATAGAGAGCAGGGGAGAGGATTCCTGCTAAAGCACTTTGGGGGAAGATGATGCCCTCTTGTTAAGGACTGATTTAAGCCCTCACTTTATCTTTCTAAAACAAACAGAAGAATAAAATCTTATTTAATTTATTTCTCTGGAGAATATGGAGATTTAAGTGTACTGGAACAGGATAAAATAACTTCCCCAACGTAATTTCCCAGCTTATTTTTTTTTTAGTCATAGATGACCAAAGGGGTTTGTTTTGTTTTAATTAAAGGAAGAAGAAAAATGGGGACTAAGTTCATGCTGCAGGTTTTCAGATATCTGGCAGTGAAATAAGAAAGTAGTGAGTTTTATTGCTGCTGTTGTTTTCAGGGCAGCAAATTAGTGTAAAGATAATTTTAAATCCACATTAGAAATTTGATGGATCTTTCCACTCATTCCTGGCACAGGCCCAAGGATTCCAGTTCTGACTATGCTGAACTGATGGAAGTGATGTCCAAATGGACCAAAGACAAGGGCATGGTGAAGGAAGAGGGACAGTTTTCTGTTTGTGTCTGCAAGGTGTGTGTTGTGCTTCTGGCTGGGGATTGCCATGAAACTGCTCTGGTGTCACTGCAGCAGCTCTGCTATGCAGTGAGCCAGAGTAGAGGAGTGGACAGCCTAAAGAAATTTGAGGCTGACATGGGCAACACCAATCGCACGTCATAGTTGGGCCAATCCTCAAGACTGTTGTTGCTAATGGTTTTTAATTGCGTATATTGCCGTCAGTGCAGGAGGTCCTATTTGAAGGTAAAAGACCTGGACTACTAAGTGTTTACCACATGCAAAATGAAAAGACGGTCCTTGACCTGCTCTGCTCAGAGATGTGAGTGCCTGAGAGAGGCCACAGCAAACAGATGGAGGGAGAGCAGGGTAATAAAGAGTGGATTATGGTTTGGTTGGGAAGTTGCAGTGATAGCATACTAGCTGCCTCATGGGTGTTGAGTGGTTTGGAAGTGTCACTGCGAAGGTGAGTTTCAAGGAGGGATGATGAAGCAGACTGTAGTAGACGCCTCTGATGTTGGCAGGACTTTCACAACCCTCGTACACAAAGGTCTCTGGACAGTAGAAACAGCTGACATAGCTTTGGGATTAAGCCAACACTATCATGCTGTTAGGATGTTTATCTGAACCAACCATCACAAAAGGTTCTCCCATGCCTACCTGAATATTAAGGACTCAGAGGATTTTGAGGACAGAGCGCATCATTTATCCTGACCTTCTGGATGTAATAGAGGCCACGGGATTACAGTTATTCCTGTACCAGGCCCCAGTCACTTGGGCTGAATCACAGCAGATCTCTCAAACAGCCATGCAAGCCTAATAGAGAGTCTTGAAGGGATACGTTGTCTTACTTTTATAGGGCCTGCATGCATGTTTGCACAGCATGTGAAATACAGCAAGCATATATTTGTGGGGGCTTTTTTTGTTGCTGTTTTGTTTTGGGGTTTGGTTTTGGGGTTTTGTTTTGTTTTGTTTTAATTTTGCTTGTTTTGCTTTAATTGTGAATGTGTTTAAGGACCTTTCTGAAAAGCTCAGGGGTTTTGAGCACAACTGTGTACTTTGCAGAGGCAGCAACTGTAGGCTAATTTGAAAAATTCACACTGGACATTGGGCTGAGATGTGCCCTTTAAATGATGGTCAGTGACCCAGGAAGAATTTCCTGAGTGCAGGAAGACCTCAGAGGAATTGTTTCACATCTGCAATTGTGTGGCTAAGCAGTTTAAATGGAAATAGTACTAAGGGTATATTGTTTTCTTTTGGCTTGCATTAAAGTGCTTATCCTGTGATTCAAATGCTCATGATTTTACATGAACTTAAGTTCAGCAGAAACGTTACAGACTTTGAAAACAGAAAGTCACTAAAATTATAAATCCTTATTTTAAGTTTTATTCCTCTTTGTGCCCCAGATGCCATGTTATCATTATCTTTTTATTTCCCCTTATAGTCCATGACATTCAAAGGGTCCATGGATGTTAAGCTGGCTGTGAACATAAGCAATGAGATTTTAGCTAAAGGAGTAGGATTCAGGATATAGGTTTCTTCTGAGCCCCAAAATAATTTTGGGAGCCATGAGTATGTCATGAGTACTTTATCAAAAGGAGGAGTTAGGGAGAGAGGTGGCATTTGATTTCACAAATTCATTAGCTGTCTTGTCTAGCTATATGCTAGTGAATGGGAGGGACTATGTTTTCTTCTGGGAACAGTATTGAACACACCAGAATTGTGATC
>NW_008684255.1:0-3988 GCF_000695815.1 Acanthisitta chloris
TGGCCTTGTTAAACCTCATCTCGTTGGGACCAACCCATCTCTCCAGTCTATCCAGGTCCCTCTGCAGAGCCCTCCTGCCTTCTAGCAGATCCACACTCCCACCCAACTTTGTGTCATCTGCAAACTTGCTGATGGTACACTCAATCCCCTCATCTAAACCATCAATAAAGATATTAAAGAGAACTGGGCCCAGCACTGACCCCTGAGGAACATCACTACTGGATGCGGCACCGTTCACCACCACTCTCTGGGCCATCCAGCCAGTTCTTAACCCAGCAGAGAGTGCCCCTGTCCAAGCCGTGCTTTTTCTGGAGTGTGCTATGGGAGATGGTGTCAAAGGCTTTGCTGAAGTCCAGGTAGACAACATCCACAGCCTTCCCCTCATCCACCAGGCGAGTCACCTGATCATAAAAGGAGATTCGGTTGGTCAGACAAGACCTGCCCTTCCTAAACCCATGCTGGCTGGGTCTGATGTCTTGTCCATCCTGTAGGTGCTGTGCGATTGCACTTAGGATGATCTGCTCCATGACTTTGCCAGACACTGAGGTCAGGCTGACAGGCCTATAATTTCCTGGGTCCTCCTTGCCACCCTTTTTGTGGATTGGTGTGACATTCACCAGCTTCCAGTCATCTGGGACCTCCCAGCTGTGGTGAGGAAGGATGTGACTGAAAAAAGCACATCAACTAGTTTTAAATTTCAGTGGAACTGAACACACAGAGCACTGAAGTGAGTGTCATCTCTCCTTGCTTTAGGCAATAACCAAGAAACTTATCCTTTTTGGTGAGAAACAAGCAAACATCCATTATTGTGTGTTATATATAGGTTGTAATAACTTTTCTGTCTGATACACTTAATATTTAGCCACTGTGCCAATGAAGGCTGGAAAGTCTCAGAAAACAATTGGACACTTTTACGAAAAGCTCCTAATGGACCAACAGAGCAACAAATTTTTTCTGGAGTTCTGAAAAATGTTATGTGGAAAAGGTTGTCTGTTAGGTTTTAATTTAAATTTTGCACATAAGATAATGGCAGATTGCATAGTGACTCTGGAAGAGGTACAATGTATGTCTCAGCAATCAATATAAAAGAGCAAGTGGAAGGCAATCAAACTCATGGGAGAAAAGGGAAGGAACAACCTTAAGAGTGTAAAGAAAAAATATACTAAAAAATGTTCCTCCTGAAAGCAAGATTTTCCTGCAGATCTACAGACACAGTGTCAAGGGATGAGGCAGGACAGAGTTCTTGCTCTGGAGTAAGCTCCTGTTACTGCTCTGAAGGAGCAGTGGTGCAAGAACATGGCAACATTCATGTTGCCACCAGGGCAGAAGTGAGTCGACACGGGAAGGCATTGCAAATATTATTTCCTTGGGATCTATAAAAGGCACAGCACCCAAACAAGCTTGAGCTTATTCAGAAGAGGTAGTGGTGTTGGTACTTTACAAATTGCACTGAGATGATGACATCATAGGCTTGAAAAGGAAAACCCTGGTTGTGTGCCAGAGCAGACAATAGTGCTTCTGACTGCAAACAGATGGTGAGCTATGTTGGGTAATTGTCAGGCTCAGAATATTTAAAAAGGCATGTCAGTATCTAATATATTGGTGCCTGGAAAGTTAACTAAACATTTCTTAGAGAAATCTTAATCTTTTTCTTCTGACGAGAGACCTGTAGGTTTTATTCTGGAGAACTGGCAGGATGTTTGCTGGGAAGGAATGATAATGAATAAACAGGTAGGATTCTCTCTACTCTGCAGGCCCAATAGATTTGTGACTTCAGGCCAGCCTTTGGTATAGGGCTTCATCCTGTTTAGCTGTATGCACCTGGTGTTCATACATTTAACTCCAGACCAGATGAACCAGCTGGGGAGTCAGTGAAGGAGCAGCCTGTTTCCAAAGAAGGAGGTTTTTGCCTTGGGTAGGAAAAGTTGGTTTCTCGAAATGGTAAAGTGTTTTCATGGTGTGGGGCTCCTGCCTATGGTGACATAGTGATCCTAAGGGATTTATCAAAGGTGTTATCTTGATAGATCATTCTTAGATTTAGTCTGTCTGAATCTTACAACTGGAGAAGTTTTCCTTCTCTAACTCTAAGAAAGTTATTGAGGACAAAGACACGGTTGATACTCAGCTATCACAATAAGGCGCTATAGGTACTGCAGATTTGCAAAACCCCATGAAAAGACATGTAGCACTAATTGGCTTTTCTTATTTTCACAGGGCACCTTCTGGGGCTTTTATTCATGTGGCCTCATTTGAGCTGCATGACAGGTATTCATCATTAGTGCTTCTTTGCCTGCTATATAATGTTTTTTTCTTAGCATTTTTAAAAGGCCTAATTTATTGTCCTAGGGATGCATTTGAAGAAGTTCTGGCAGTTCTTGCTAGAGCTGTGTAAGATCCATCAGCAGCAGTTGCAGAGGTAGGAGAATAAGCAGTGTGCCTTCCACCTGCTTGCCTAAGGTTGGGGACAGGTAGATTACAGTAAATGTAAACAAAATTACAATGATCCCAGCCTGAACACAGCAAACTTCATATGTAGACAGATCAAGCTTTGGGAGTTTGGAGTGGTATTTTGCTGTAGTTCCTTTTCATATCCTTCCAAAGATCAAGAAGGTCGTTTTCATATCCTTCTGAATATCAAAAGGTAGATAACTTTTCCTTTCTCCAAGGATGGCTCCATACATTTTCTTGCTTCCAGCTACAAAGTTTGATTCTCCTTGGACCAAAACATGGGTACAATGTGAAGCAAGGCAGGAAGAGATAGCTTGGATACATGCCTGAGCTGAGGTAACAGTCACCCTCTTGGACTCCTCTCTAGGCATGGAGAAGTTTTCCAATAAAGTACTCAGCAATGTGATTCAGGGGAACAGACATTTTACATACCTCATTTTAAAAAACAAATGTGAGCAGTAATGATGTCTGGCTACTGCTATTATTATCATTCTATTATCTTCAGAACTGGAAAATCAAGCCTTCTGCTGATGTTTCCTCTTTTTCTGTCTTCCATTTAACCACAGCAAAGACAAAATACTTCACTTGACATTCTGTACGTGTGGTTAATGGCTGAATTTGAGAGCAGCTGTGAGAGGTCATTACAGTGGAGTCAAGGGACCTGAGATCTGTCATTGAGCTCCAAGGTTTATGTAAAAAAATACTACTCTGTACTTGCAAATATGTCACTAGATTATATCAGTTTTGTTCATGAAGTTTCATTTTTGTTTCTATGTATAAACGTAAGTAATAAATATGTGCTTACTGTGCTTACCTGGACACAATGTCCTAGAATCATAGAATTATTAAGGTTGTTAAAACCTTCAAGATCACTGAGTTTAACTTTTGACTGTACAACCCTGTGTCATAGAATCATAGAACCATAGAATTTAAGGGTTGTAATAGACCTTACAGATCGTCTAGTCCCAACTTCCCCTGCCGTGGGCAGTGACACCTCCTCACTAGATCAGATTGCACAAGACCTCATCCAGCCTGGTCTTGAACATTGCCAGGGTCGGGGCAGCCACCACGTCCCTGGGCAACCTGTTCCAATGTCTTACCACTCTTATAGTAAAACACGTTTTTCTAATGTCTAACCTAAACCTCCCCTCCTTCAATTTGAATCCATTACCCCTTGTCCTATCATTGCAGTTCCTAACAAAGGGTCCCTTTCCAGCTCCCCTGTAGGCCCTTCAGATACGGAAAGGCTACTATGAGGTTTCCACACAACCTTCTCTTCTCCAGGCTGAACAGCCCCAAATTCCTCAGCCTGTCTTCATAGGGGTGATGCTCCAGTCCTTTTATCAACTTCATGGCCCTCCTCTGGACTTGCTCCAACAGTTCCATGTCCTTCTTATGCTGAGGGCATGAGAACTGCACGCAGTATTCCAGGTGGGGTCTCAAAAGAGAAGAGTATAGGGGGAGAATCACCTCCCTTGGCCTGCTGGCCACACTCCTTTTGATGCAGCCCAGAATTTCACTGGCTTTCTGGGCTGCCACC
>NW_008684255.1:4513-7091 GCF_000695815.1 Acanthisitta chloris
TATCCGCCTTTGCCTTTCTCAACTTGGGCAGTGTGGCTGAAGCACTTAGAGTTGAAGACTGAGGAAAAGAAGTCATTGAGAACCTCAGCCTTTTCTTTATCCAGGGTAGCCAGTTCTCCCGTTTCCTTCCAGAGAGGGCCCACATTATCCCTAGCCTTCCTTTTACATGTGGCATACCTGTAGAAGCGTTTCTTGTCCTTAATGTCCCTGGCTAGCCTCAATTCCAGCTATGCCTTAGCTTTCCTGACTGTATCTCTAGCTTCTCTTACAGCTTCTCTGTATTTTTTCCCAGTCCGTTTGTCCTCCCTTCCACCTGCTAAATGCCTCTTTTTTTTCCCCTGAGTTTCCACAGCACTTCTGTATTCATCCACGGAGGCCTTCTGGCATTTTTGCCCGATTTCCTCTCTGTCTGGATGCATTGGTCCTGAGCTTGGAGTAGTAAATCCTTGAATATCAGCCAGCAGTCTTGGTCCCCTCAGCTTGGAGTAGTAAATCCTTGAATATCAGCCAGCAGTCTTGGGCCCCTCTGCCTTCCAGGACTTCATCCCAGTGGACTCTGCCAAGAAGGTCCTAGAAGAGGCCAAAATTTGCAGTCCAAAGTTTGCTGCTGATTTATTTTATTTATGTCAAATAAACCATAGCCAGAAGTGCCACATCCAGCTGTTTTTTGAACACCTCCAGGTATGGTCACTCCACCGCTTTCCTGGACAGTCCATTCCAATTCTTGTCAACCATTTCTGTGAAGAAATTCAGGTCTAATCTGAACCCCTTTGTGCAGCTTCAGGCCATTTCCTCTTGTTTTGTCGCTAGTGGCCTAGGAGAAGAGGCAGACCCCCACCTTGCTACAGCCTCCCTTCAGGTAGTTATACAGAGTGATAAGGACTCCCTTGAGCCTCCTTTTCTACAGGCTAAAGAACCCTAGCTCCCTCAGCCACTTACTGTCCAGACCATTCACCAGCTCTGTTGTCCATCCCTGAACACGCAGCGGGACCTCAATATCTTTCTTTCAGTGAGAGACCCGGAACTAGGCACAGTACTCGAGGTGTGGCCTCACCAGTGCCAAGTATAGAGGAAAAATCACTTCCTTAGCCCTGCTGGCTGCACTATTTTTGCCAGTGACCAGGATGTCATTGGCCTTTTTGGCCTCCTGGGCACATTGCTGGCTCATGTTCGGCTGCATGGTCAATCAGCACCGCCAAGTCCTTTTCTGCTGGGCAGCTTTCCAGCCTCTTGCTCCAGCCTGTTGTGCTGCATGGGGTTTCTGTGACTGAAGTGCAGGACCTGGCATTTCACCTTGCTGAACCTAATACCATTGTCCTCAGCCTGTCAATCCAGTCTGTCCAGATTCCTCTGCAGAGCTTTCCTACACTCCAGTAGGTCAATATTCCAGCTCAACTTGGTGTCACCTGACCCACTTACTCAGGGTACACTTGATCTCCTCATTCAGGTCACAAAGAAAGATATTAAGGTGGACTGGATCCAATACTGAGGCTTAGAAAACCCCACTAGTGACTGAATGCCAATTGCATGTGGCACCATTCACCACCACTCTCTGGTGGGACTGGCCATCCAGCTGTGGACTGACATGGGAGAGAGTATCAAAGGCTTTGCTGAAGTCCAGGAAGACTACATCTACTAGGCAGGCCACATGGTCATCAAAAGAGATCAGGTTGATCAGGCAGGACCTACCTTTCCCATTCTTCTGCTGGCTGGGCCTGATCCCCTTGTTCACAGTATGTCTTGCAACAAAGTTTCAGGGACAAATATACAGAGAAAGTAATTTTATACGATTTTCATAGAAAAAAATTTTTAAGAATCTATTCATATAAACTTGAAATTCTTCAATATTTCAGCCATGTTGATGAGTTTATCAGTTCATCATTGTGTCACTTGATAACACCATAAAACTGTATAAGGGGATATATATATATATCTCACAAATTTGCATATAAGTTGGCAAAGGAACAGATCCTTTTCCTCACTGTAAATACCATAAAAATAGTCATGGTGAGCTAGATCAAAGGTCTATCTAAGGCAGTATTCAGTTTTCAGTAGTAATCAAAACCAAGTGTGTAGAGGAAATTAGGACCAGGGCAAACATATGTTAAATTTACCCCAGGGTCCTATTATTTTTGTCTTGGGAACTCTCTTGTTTAGAAGTGGGATTGGTTTGCTCTTCCATCTTGCTAAATATTCCACAAGCAGATATAGGGGAGCAGTGGGTGATAAGCTAGTGGAAAATCTTTAAGCCTGTCCTACTGTGAAGGCAATACTTTAACAAATCAAGCAGATGATGAGGGAGTTTAGAAAACCCAGATAAGTATATAATTCTGTGGTTTATATGTTTTGTAATGAAAGGTGTCATTACTGAGTAAAATAGAATATACTTTTGCAATGGCTAAAATGAGTATATGATCTCTAAGCATCTTTGTAGCTGGATGACTTACAAATGCTTATGTCCACTTTCTTATCTACAACCAAGTCCCTGTACTTCTAATCATAAAGTGTTTACTCCAAGAACCCCTCCAGCAAGTTCAAATAAACAAAACAACTGGTGAAATGGTAGCTGCCCAGGAAT
>NW_008684255.1:7103-11249 GCF_000695815.1 Acanthisitta chloris
AAATGCTGACAATAGATGGGCTCAGTACGTTGTTTGAGAAAGTTGTAGCTAGTGGCCTCATTCATCATAGTGACAGCAATACTGACAGCTCTCTGCAGTGCTTCATCTGTGAAATGATGAATCAGCATTGAGGGCTGGCTGGCAAGAGACACTTGAAACATTCAGAGCTTTCAAAGTCTACCTTCTCTGTCATGCTTTATTCATGCTGCATAATGGACAAGCACAGGCAGCGTGTTGAATTATATGCTTGAGCCTTGAGATCCTGTCCAGGGATAATTTGCCTAAATCTGCACATTTTCTTCCTTTTCAGGTGCATGCAATAGCAAAACCTGTGGCAGAAGTGAGGAAGGCCTGGACACTAAGAGATATTTGAACTCAGTACACCTATAGACATGAAGAGGAGTTACCTAGGACAGAGGGAAAGGCCAGACTTATTTGTGATTTGCTTTTTGGAATAGAATTGACCTAGATGCTGATGACCAGGCATTATTTTAATGCTGTAAATCAGCCTATGAGCTGTATGCAGAGAGGCAAATTAATGATGACATAAATCTAATGCCTTGTGTAGCTGAAAGAGCTAGTGAAGTTACAGTGCCATGACAACAGCAGATGTATTCAGAGAGGATGTAAAATAGACTAAAATTTGGCAAAGATAGATTGAATTAAAATAATACATGCAGAACATAACTGAAATGCTCCCTGATAGCACCATGATACTTGGGTTTTTTTCTTCTTTATTGCTGTGAAGCTGATAGGAGACTTGTTAAGGCAGAGCAGTTGCAGCATCTAAAGCTGTATTAGAGTCAGTGTCAGTTCTTTCCTTATAAAACTTGTTCCTCCAGAGAATATTGTACTGCAATAAAAACATTTGCTCTGGCCTGAAAGGTGCTGCATGACAGTTTGGTCCAGGACCACAAAGAAAACAGTGAAACAGCCCAACTGAAAGTCTGCTAAGTCAAAGGCAAGGCTTTTGTTTGCTTTCTGATCATGCCCAGTATAAACTGAATGGCCATGAGATGAATTAACAATGCTGAATATCCAGTGTCAGCAGAGCATGAACAGTTAAATGCATGTTTCTCTACAGTGACTATTGATTGAGCACACTAGTTTTATCAGCTGCACACTAAGTGAGCACATTGCCAAAACATGACACAGATCTTGGTCAGTTTGTAATTTCAGCTTTCCCTTCCCTTAAAACACATACCTATGGCATGAGCAGGGGCCAGTCAACACACCTGCAGTTCTAGGGCACAGATCAGACCATTGCTTGGACCTATCACTCTCAACGCTGAGAAAGGTATTGAGATATCCAAATTAGGATGTAAGTCTCTATTTACTTGCCCTAAAGTCTGGTGCAAAGAGAGAAACATTTCAAAGGTAAGCTGTGATATGGAAGCACAGAGCTCCAAATTTATCATCTCAATCCAGTGGCTGAAGTGAGGCAGGGTTACAGAAGAGTTGCTTGTAAGGGGTAAACAGCTCTTGTCCTGGTGAGGTCCTTCTCAGGGCCAGGTTCACCATAGTTTCTTATAAGGAAGTCTACCTGGGACAGGCCCAGGTACTCTGTGGAGGAAGCGTTCTTCAGTTTTCTTGAGGCTTGAGTATTGTGACTACTCAGCATGCGGTTGGCAGAAGAAATGTTCACAGCTTCATGAGTGTGAAAGGTCTTCCAACTGAAGGGAGGATTCCTATGGTGTAAGACATGGAAAAATGGGGATTCTTCAATCAAGTCTTCCTTATAAAATACATTCAGGACAATAAAAGCATTGTTTTTCAACCTCCTTCAGTTTGCAGGCCCCTAAAATATATGGAGATTGGAGATGCTGACAACTGCATACTGAATTTAAGTAAAAAAATAATAGCTTGTTTCTCTTGATTACCTTTTCTTCAGGTGCACTAAATATAATCTGTGGCCCTTAAAGGGTGTGCAGATCACATACTGAAAGTCAGCTCCTTGAAATGGGTATTCTAAAAGGAATGAATTATTCTTGTGTATCATAATATCTGATTTACTCTAAAGCCTAATCTGGCTGAAGTAAATGCCAGCATTAAAACTGGACATGACCCAGCAAGGCAGCTCAAAATGTCAGACTGCAATACAAAAAGAGTGATCAGCAGGTCAAGGAAAGGCTTTCACTCACTTTGCTCTGCCCTTGTGAAACCCCATCTGGAGTACTGTGTCCAGCCCTGGAATCCTCAGCACAAGAAAGATGTGGACCTATTGGAGCAGGTCCTGAGGAGGGACACAAAAATGATCGGAGGGATGGAACACCTCTGCTGTGTGGATAGACTGAGACACTTGATCTTCAACCTGGAGAAGAGAAGGAGCTGGGGAGATCTTATTGTGGACTTTCAATAAACTTAAAGGGATCTTAAAGATGGGGAATAGAAAGATGGGGGCATACTTTTTGGCAAGGCTTGGAGTAATAGGACAAGGGGTAATGGTTTTAAACTAAAAGAGGATGGATTCAGACTAGATATAAGCAAGAATTTTTTTATGATGGGGTGGTGAAACACAGGTTGCCCAGAGAGGTGGCCGATGCCCCATCCCTGGAAGTGTTCAAGCCCAAGTTGAATGCGGCTCTGAGCAACCTGATCTACTTGAAGATGTTCCTGTTCATTGCAAGGAGTTTGTATTAGATAACCACTAAAGGTATTTTCTGACCCAAGTCATTCTATCGTTCTATGACTAGCTTTCTTCCAAATAACTGAAGCATGCAACAAGTTACCTGGCAGTGAAGATCTGCATCATCTTAGAGTTGGAGTCTGATTTTGTTCTTTTATGAGAGCAGGAATTTAACAGATGGCATGTACCCTGTCCTAGTACTTGTACAGAAGAGCTGTTCCATAACCTTTTGTGTGGTTTGTACTGCTGAGATGCTTCTCACCTCAGCCAGAAGTTTTGCTGGAGAAGGGCTCCTGTCTTCGTCATCTGATTTTAATTCAGTAGCTCGACTGAAGCAATTCCAACTAATAGGACTTCGGAAAAAGCTACAGCAGCTGGCTTTACTCGGTGAAACTCCATAAGCTGAACTGACATGGAATTCAAACTGTGATCTATCTGTCAGAAGAGGCTCCTTGCACCCAAAGGTGAGGCATGTTTGCGGTGTGCTACCATGTAAAGCTTCTCCATGCTTTAACATGTGTAAAGATTAGTTCTGTTGTCTATTTAATCCTTTTTTTTTTTTTTAATGGATGGAATGACATTTGTTTCTATGACAACCAGTTTGACAGCAGGAGTATATTTTCATTAATTTGTATTGCTTGCTGTGTTTTTTCAATATGACTTCTGGGACATAAAGAGGAAAAAGATTCAGTGTGAAGCATTATAATGTAGGATAGTCAAGTTTCCAACATGAAATAAGAACATAGTTCAACAAAAGTAGTTATTTGATCTATAATCCCATTTTCAACTTTTGTGTCCTGGTATTGTCAGAGCTACTGATAATTTATGTATTCTAAAGCAAATGATACATTTTGTGGCATTGGACTTGTGTACTTCTGCTATGCCTTTATTTGTATAAAAGAAAAATTAATGCTATTTTGGATCTTGCATTTTTATTTCCAGAGGATATTCATTTACACAGACATTATTTCAGTATGGGATTTCCTTACTGCTTCATCATGCTAAAAAGAATTGGAAAGAACAGTTCCAAAATTAATCTAGTTTATCATTTGTTCAAACAGGTCACCCACCAACCTGGAGAAGTCTTACGACATTTTCTAAAATGTGTTGCTTGCCTTTTAGTATGTTCAGGACTACTCCAATGTGCAGAACTGCTGGGAGGTAGACAGATGACCCCACTGAGAAATCTGAAGACCATGCTTTAAATTCTAGATACACTGCTACTGTTGTTCTGTATTGGCCTTTTGCAGACTTGCTGGAACCCAGTCCTGCTGTCAACTCAGCAGAAGTATGATAGGAAAGTGGCTCAAGAGAAGGATCTGACCCAGAGATATGGATCTACACGCCTTCCACCAAACATCCTGGAGCTGAAATTTGCCTTTTCAATCTCTACATGGTATTTCTGGACCAATGAGAGGCCAAAGCACACCATCTCTAAGAAGCACTGATCTGGTCAGTACGTAGAAACTAGTGTATTTTTACATTTGGTTCCTGTCCTGGAGTGCAGTGTGGGGGTAGCC
>NW_008684255.1:11549-19211 GCF_000695815.1 Acanthisitta chloris
CTGCTGAAACCTTCGGGAGAGGATCGGATCTGCGGGACCACTGCTCCGACAGACCCATCACTCCAGGAGGACTGCAGCCACCCTTCAATCGGACTATCAACGCCCTGACTGACAGGTGTCGGGTTACTTGCTGACTGTCAGGGGCTTCTTTCTTTTGGGTTGTTAATTAGTACTGTTATATTTGTTGTTGTTTTGTTTGTGTTTCATATTAAATTGTACTTCTGACTCAGAGTCTCTCACCGGTTTGCTTTCAAACCAGCACAGTTCCTATCAAATCAAAACTAACCATTGTTACAAAAAATACCCCCAAATGTCTTTTAAATTAAGGTCATATTCTTACTGGTGTATTAAGGTTTACAATACAATTAATAGAGGTTTGGGCAGGATAACATATTGTGGAGTTACTTGTAACTGTGGCCATATAGCCATTCAGTACTTTTTTTCTGGTGTGTCCTTATGACATAAAAAGCAGCACACCATACATCAAAAGCGGGCTTATCATTGGTATAGTTACTTAAATCTTACCTTCTAGTCATCATGCATTAAGTCATATAAACTGTATATGTGACAGCAGTATATAACAAGGCCAAAAGTTTTGTCTTGAAAATGTACAAGTTTCAGGAATAAAAATTTCAGAAAGCTGGCAAACCAGAAGCATGGTTGCTTGTGGACCTTAAATCCATTATTTGTAAGTATGCTTCTGTCTTTAATCAGAGACTCACTAAATAGTACTAATTTTCTTGAAATCACTGCAGGATGAGAATTATCAGCATCTCTGGAAATATTGTCTATCATAGTCCATAAACTCTTCCTCATAACAAAACTTTTAGCCACTGGTTTTAACACTTCAATACACAGATGCAGAATCCTTAAAAGAAAATCTCTTGCAGTGACTCACTTTCATGTCAGAAAACCCCCTTGTGGGGCATGGGTGGGCCCAGCTCTCTGGATGCGGGATGGTGAAGATGTACCTTGGAAGATGCACAACCAGCACCTCAGAATTGTAGATGGGGAAGACAGATGTGGCCCAGTTCTGCAAAGTTTGCAGATCCTCTCCCATATTAGGACTGTGTAGGGCTGTGGGTCAGTAGGACCCATGATGCTGTACTGAATAGCCACAAACTCCCACTTCCTTGTGAAACAGTGAGTGCTGGGGTTTAGTGCAGGGGCTGAAGCTATGGAAGACCTTTTGGTGAAACCCTATATTCTCTGGGAAATGCCAGTGCCAAAACACTTCTAAGATGTTCTGTGGAAATTTCTATTGTGTTCACTGGAGGGGTGAGAGAAGGGTGTCAACACTTTTGTTCACACCATGACTTTGAGGTAACTTGAAATAACCTCTGCACAGTAGTAACTGGTACACATACTGGTATGGCTTTTGAAAAACTGGAATTTGTGAGAAATGTGTGAGCTTATATGCCTGTGCATTTGCCATTACAGCATTTGCAAAACCCACATACACATAAAGTTTATTTGGTTCCTACATATATGTATTTTGCATATTGCAATACACAGGCAGTAGTAGAATCAGGTAGTGTGTCTATCACCAAATGATATTTCATTGATGAACACTGTTTTATGTTAATACAAGGAATGAAAAAAGACCAGGAGATACTGCTCTTCAACAGCATTGCAGTAAGACTGCAAATATGAAATACAGGAAATGTATTTATATCCTTAATCTATCTAATTCAGAGCTATCAGACATGAAAAATTCAGGCAGAGTTCTCCATTTGGGATTTTTCCAAGCTTGGCCCATGTCCCAGTCAAACACATGCATACTTGAATTGAAAAACCTAAAAATCCAATCTAAAAATATTGCATTTTTCCATGTTTCTGTTTATAAGAAGATTCCAAGGGGTTGTTATTCAGAAGGGGACAAAAATACCACAGGATGGAATTGTTATCCAGGGGTGAATTCTCCTCTATGCTTTTATTGACTTTTGGGATGATTTTCAGTTACTGTAGGCTTAAGCCCTTGAAATGTGAAAATTGCAATTAAAAGAGTGAATTTTTATGAAGGATGATGGATAGCAAGAAGGAAAGGCCTGTACAAGCCAGCAGCATGCAAGCATGGCTACTCAAAAAGTGAATCAAATTTTCTCTCCAGCTCAAGTCATGGACTGGGACTCCAGAGGGCTAGCTAAGTTTGGGCTCAGTTTGCCACATGTCCATGCAAGTTCCCCCTCCATGAGTTTGTACTACAGACATCATTGATAAGGTCCACTGATGCATGAAGAGAAGGAAGGCACCTCTGTAATGGCAGTGATAAGGAACCAAGTGCTGCACTGCCCTCTGTCAGAGTAGGATTTTTATGCATATTCCTCCATTTCTGCCTCTTGGAGTGGCTCCTCTTGACACAAAGTCACTTACCTTGACTCACAACTGTAAGGAGCACACTTTCATTTATAATCTTCTCTAAAACAGCTGCTGTACTTTCAACTCCTTTAAATTAGAGGCTTCAGCTGTGGCACATTTCAGGGATGCAGAAAGCTGGTTGTATTCTCAATATTTCTTTTGATGTTAGGCAGCCCAGGAGAAGATAAATTGTGAACGCTCCTTGGGTTATAACTTGAATTTACAGTCCTGACAGCTCTGTTCAGGCATAGCGCCAAAAAGCTCTGGGTACATTTAAACAATGGTAGGACGAAGCGATACTGTCTCCTAAGGGACAACAGGAAACAACTTGGCCTTTCAGAAATATTACACTGATGTGCTTTCCTAGGAACATCAAGTCTAAGTATGGCAATCTCCTCATAAAGTACCTCCAGGGATCTCAATTGAAGGAAAGGTATGATATGATAAAACTGTTGGATGGAATGAAAATAAGGGGAAAAAAATGAAAATGGGAAAGCTGATTCCCATTAAATACACTGTAAATCTGCAGAAATAATTTATCTGTAAGAAAAGGGATTCTTTGTTCATTAAACAGTGGTTTGAAGGGACACTTCAGTAGTAATTGTTGCATGATGTAAGTGCACGATGGACTCTCACTGTAATCTAAAGCTTGTCATTGTCAGATAATACCAATGAATTTGGCGTTCTATATTTTTACAGCAGTCATTTCTGTTCCATCTTGGAAAAAATGAATATCAAAATCTAATGTCATAAGTCATGCCTCTGCATCAACAGTGAAAGGCTAAACAAGGAAAATGTGGGCTGAATAATATTTACATGAAAAGATGCACAGATAGAGGTGCTCAGTGCTCTCCTTGCCTCACTTGCCTCTGATAGGCTCCCCAGAGACAAGCTCAAAGAGGATGAGAACAATCAGCAAGTGGATGAAAGTTGAGTCAGGAGTTACTTGCACAAACTCAGCATGTGTAAAGGCATGGGGCTCCACAGCCTGCATCTAAGGTTGCTGAGAGAGCTGGTCAATGCTTATGTAAGATCACTCTCAAGCATTTTTGAAAGGTTGTGGAGGGTTGAGGGAGATACCCAACAACTGGGAAAAGGCAAATCACACACCTGTCTTCAAAAAGGAGAGGAAAGATGATCTGGAGAACTTCAGTCCAGTCAGTCTCACTTTGCTCCTTAAGACAATCATGGCATGCCTTCACTTGGAGCACATCCCTGGCTGCATGAAAGAGAAAGGTGACTGGGACAGTCAGCATTGTTGAGCAGGGCTGAATCATGTCTAAAGCAGCTGGTTACCTTGTGTGATAAATCCTTTGTGGGCAAATGGAGAACATGGAATATAACTTACTTTGGCAAGGCTTCCAACAGTCTCCTACAGTGTCCTTGAATCCATGCTAGATATTAGAGCCTAGGTGGATAATACACAGTTGATTGGTTGACATCAGAGTTGGTAGTCACTGGGCCATATTTGCCCGGGGGATCATGCCCTATGGGGTCTTGTAGGATCTGCTCTGGGACTTGCTCTGGGTATCATCTCTAGTGGTGAGCTGGGGAAGTCACTAAGCACTCTGTCAGGTTTGCAGATAACACAGAGGCTGTGAGTCTAGGGTTAATTCAGTTGGAGCAGAGAGAGCTTCAGGGCATCTTGCAGCACCTCAGTGCCTATGGAGGGGGATCAATGAGACAGGGTCAAACTCTTCGTAGCAGTGCTTGACCATATGTAAGAAACTCCTTTTACTTTCCAAGGATAACAGCCAAGCCAAGAGGAGCTGCCCTGCATGCCCTGAGGTCTCCACCCTTGCAGGTTGCAGGCCCAGAGCTGGGCTCCTGGTCTGGGCAGGTAATGAAGTCTTCTGGGGCCCCTGCCTCCTACCACTGTTCTGGGAAGTGCTTTATGGTTTTATGAAGCAGAGAACAATGGACCATTGCTTTTTTAAAGTGCAGTTGAAAGTTTCACATAAGCACAGCTCTGATTATGCTGTAGGTTATATTTTCACAGTCTTTGCTTTACTAAAATATTGTATCATTTTAGGCAGTAAATGGCATAACTCAAATCCATGATCAAAATACCATGTCTTTGCAGTAGTGAAGACAAGGGCAACCTGCTCTCATATGCTTGTAGCTGACTGTGATCTGCAGGTCTAGTGCCATGGTTTTTGCTTCTACTCATTTACATCTCTGCAGTGCCATTGTAATAGTGTTACCGTCCTGATTGCTCAGTGCTTTGAGTCTACTTTGAGGGAATGGAAATTATAAAACTGGAATGCCACTTTTTTCTCTGGCAACTGTGAAGTTCTAGCAATTTCCAGGAAAAAATACCCTGTTGGCAATGGTTTTGTTTGCCTAAAACTGAAAAAAGGTATAGGTGGATAAATATTTAAATGTCCTTCTGAAACTAGCTCCTCCACTCCTTTGAGACTTTGCCAAAGAGGCCAGGACCATTACCCTGATTTCCAAGGCAATATTTTCTCATTCATGTTTTTGTTTGGAACTATCAGTCTTGCTACATATCTTATTATTCAGCCTTATCTAGACAGAGACTTTTCTGTAGTGCAAGGTCTATCCCTTTTGGTATACTCATGGGATTTTACAGTGGTAGCTATCATACTAAGGAGCAAACAGAGGCCAGCAGATTGATTTGCTATTGCAGTAGAAAGGAGTCTGATATTGATAGGCCTAACTGAAGGCTCATGCTTCACCCAGCAGGCTTTGGAAGACTGCTTGTTATTTCATTTTTTGGCTTAGAATAATGTGATAAATGACGTCTTGTCTTGCTTTGTGACTCTCTTTGCTCCATTTATTTGTTGTCATCATGCTCCATGAATATTTCATCACTATTTCTACAGAACATTGCCCAGCAGGTTACATGAACATTAGTGTCTGAGAAAGCAGAATCTGCCAGTACCAAGCTTTTGAAGAGGTTTACCATTCATTCATAGCAGAGGGGTGGGAAGGGTCAGAAGAAGCTCACTGACTTAATAAAGAGATGAAGGATGAGGTAGTGAAAGGAAATGGAGAGAGCTGTTCATTCTGCAAGCTGTTGTAGGCAATATAATATGTACATGCACACCATTTCTTTTCTCTGTTACTGTAATTGTGACACTGTGTTATGTCTTAATAAAACACTTAGGAAAGACACTGCAGATTAACTGACTTCATTGCCCATGACCAAATGGAAAAATGCTATGGAAAGAAATCAGCAGCAGACATTGTGCATACAGCTTATTCAAGCCAGCAGGAAGAATTGTGCATTGTGTGGCAGAGCAGTTCTTCTGGAGAGAATGAAATATTGCAACAATAAGGATCTTGACGAGATCTTGGCTGCGTTATTCTAGGAGAGGTCATCTGCATGTACTTTTTACATTGTAGTAACTGACTGCAGTCTGGTCCTGAACAATTCCCAGATACACCATTTCTCAGCATTCATATAACTGAGATGGTTTAGAGGCTGAATATTAAATACATGACTAAGAGAATATGCTTTGTGAGCTCAGTCCTATGCTTTGCAAAATATCAATTTTCTCTGTATGTAGTGAAGGCTAGGGAAATGTGTATGTTCTGTGGTTATAAACTGTCTGGCTCATGGAGAACAGTTCTGGCATAAACTGGGAAAAAAGAATAGAAATTTTTATAAGAGGTAGGAAAAATGAAGAATTTGAGATTTATTTAGTCAAATTGTTGACAGGCAGCTGCAGATCAGTGTAGTGCTTTCAAAAAGTTGCTGGTTTTGAAATGAGTGTATTACTTTCGGTATTGCAAGGTTCAAAGAAATATCCCTCAACAACTAGAGTTCCAGTTCTGCTTGAGTGCAGGAGTTTTTTATGCGCTTATTTGGGATGAGTCATAATTCTTCCTGAGCCTGGTGTCAGCATCCTATTGCTTATTTCTAACTCACCAGCTGTATTCTCCACACATTTCTACTGGATTAGAGCCAGCCCCAGTGCCTAGACCTCTGTCTCCCACTGTCTCTGTTAAATATATGGAGTATGCATCTACTCATCTTGCAAAGTATCTGCAGAAGATCTCTATTTGCATTAATGTACATAGGTACGTACAGACTTTCAACCCTACATGTATAGTTAAAAGGTCAAACCATGCACACAGTTGTATCTACAGAACAACCCTATCCCGAAGCCTAAACAAGTAAGATAAAGACAATACAAAATTACTAGGCCAACTCAAACAGAAGTTGAGCTCACAGGATAGCTAATGCCACTTTTAGAAAAGCTTTATCCTAAAATGCTGTACCAGTTCTCTTCTTGGCCTTATCAGTCAGAGCTTAATATGTGGCACCAGATATTTTACATGGTTTAGTTGAGCTTCAGTATTTTTGTAAGGCAGAGAATTCTAATACAATTTGTGACCAGCCTGTGGCCAAAAATCTAAAGCTTTTCCTGCCACGATTGCTTTACATATTGACAAGAAATACTTGTTCCTACTTCATACTGTGATGAAGCTGACTCCAACTCAGGGGAGAAGGCTGTTGACACTATACTCATGCACAGCTCTTTTACTTTCCTGTGGCATTTTGCAAGACAAAACCATATATATATGGAAGATAATATAAACCTCAACAAAGCACAGTGGAAAGATGGTCACTGTCCCTGAAAGAACTAATTTTCTCCTTGCACTGTCTTGTTCGTGGGACAACACAGGGCTGGGCCCATCACCATTAGACATCCCAGGCTTAGCCAAAAAAGAAGCTGAGCTCTTGCCTTGACTGAAGACTACAGATATGCTAAAATAACTGTAGGGAGGATGGAATTAGTAACAGCTGTGCAAATGGAGGATACTGAATAACCCGGTCTAAAAAAAAAAAGATAAAAAAGGTGGGGTAAATCCTCCACTGATGCAAAATGGTGCAGCATCATTTGAATGCAACAGGCTTTTATACAAACTTGCCCTTATGAAACAGATGACTGTTGCACAAAATGCCTGTATTCTGCTGTATCCTTCATGATTAATGAGTAATTCCTCATGGTAGGGTCTGCATAGAAGGAAGCAATTTTCTCTCCCAGTTTTCACAGAGAATTTTCTTCTATGAATGAGATAGTATCAAAGTACAATCCTGATGCACTTATTACAATATCCAGTATTACCCAGTTTAGAGACATTGTCAGTGTTTTTCCCTTCAGCTCTGATGAACAGAGTGCTTTACTAATGTTGTAGAATCCCACTTTTCATATTCCCATTTTATGTCCAGCACCTTATTTCTCTCTCTTGGAAATTCAAACAGAATATTATTATAAAAGTTTACCTAATTTATTTCTTTAGTTCTTGTGCTTTCCATCTAAGAGGCATCAG
>NW_008684255.1:19246-21596 GCF_000695815.1 Acanthisitta chloris
ATACAGCAAAGCACCTGGAATTTATCATCTCTGCTGAGGAAAGAGCTGAATCTTTTTGCCACATTCCTACAGCCCCATTTGTGGATTAGGTGGAGATAATAAGAAAAGAGCAGATGCAGATATCCATTCTTCAAGATCAAACTTAAGACCAGGAGGTAATTTCGATTAATTGCAGAACAGTGGAAACCAGTGCCTGCAACCAGGAAACTAGACCTTCAAATGGGTTAAGTCAGTACATCCCTCTGTGATGTTTAAGTGTCTATTTTAGATAGTCTTTTACACCTTATTAATACCTGGTAATGTTAAATGGGGCATCACAGAGCATGTTATATCACAGCTTTAATACTTTTGTTAGAACTCACATTGCAAAAGCTGAAAAATTGCTGAGTCACATGTTGCCCAATTAGGCTGGTGAATTATTATTATTTTTGTATTTCACATTTTTGGGAAGAATGTAATGCCAACCTATCTCTATCCAGTTGCTATCTAGGCTTGAAATCAGGGTGCTCTTTAGTCAAAATGTAAAATATTCAAGTTCAAATAGGTAGCTCAGCGTAAACACATTTGATTGTCATAGTTTCATAGGAGTTATTCTGAAACTCCCCCGTGGGTCAAGCTGTAGTACTTTGTTTCACTAACAGCTTCAGGAGTTTTGAAGAAGGTATAAAAGTCTGCATGAAACTACCAAGGGGCAGCATAGCTTAAAACATTGAGGAAAGCCTCTTTATCTGCTATTTTTGGAGACCAGCGAATCTAGGGATGCTGCAGTCTGTTAGAAAGCAGGGTGGTGATGCTCTCCTTGCTCTCCAGTCTTCCATCTGGAGGCTTCAGCTGTGTAGCTGAAAGAGAAGATGAACGAGATTTAACAGAAATAACACAGGAATGGGTATTTCAAACCATTCTCACTGGTGCAAACCTTCTCACTGCTCATGTTTCCCCTTTTTCTCTCAAAGGGAAACTGGACATATAGGATGTTCCATGGTATTGGACACAATGTATTTAAAACTGAGCAGAAAGTTAGTTTATTTGTGAAAGATGGCTAATAAATTAAAGCTTGTGAATTCATAAATACATAAATTCTTAGAAAGGTTAGGATTTTTTTGTTGTTACATGGACAGATCTTTGGCAGCTGCTCTCTAGAAATTCCTGAAGTGTTGGAAATTAATTAAATAAACCAGGATGGGGTTAAAAATCCTTCCCTTAGTGGCAAGTTATTTTATCACAGTGTATGTTATGAGTTTATTAGTGTTCATCTGAAATCTACAGTATTGAGCAAGATATTGGTCTAAACATGCCTGAGGTCAAAGTCAGGAGAACAAGTTCTATAAAATCATCTTTTTGATAAGCTTGCTTTTTCTGATACTGCAAGATGGGAATTTACTCTTTTTAATTGTTTAATTTCTGGATAAAAGAATCACATTGGAAACTCCCTTGCACAGCAAAATGAAATGCATTTTTCTTGTGCCTGTTCTTCCATTGGTCTTATGAAACAAGAGGACAGAAATCTCGCAGGGGAGCAGCACCACTAAAAATTCAGTTCTCAGATGGAAGTGTTGCATTTCTCAAGTCATCGTAAAAATACATTGTAATAACATGGGGTCAAGAATGCCTGCATGTCTGATACTTTGTAAGGTGAATGTTGATACTGTTTCTACAGGATTACTATCTACCTTTACTACCTAAATGAAAAATCAGACATGCAGGTTACAGATGTTATAGCAAAAAGATTCAGAAGTAAAATTTAATAGAAGCATGTTGAGACTAACATGGCTTTTCTTGTTCCTTAGGTTCCCAGCAGTTAAATATCCCAGGTAGCAGATGTTGGTTTGAGCACTTGTTGTAATTTACCATAGTATCATAGTATGTTAAGGGGTTAGAATGGGCCTTAGAGATCTTTAAGTGCCAACCCACCTTGCTCTGGGCAGGGAGACCTCCCACTAGACCAGATTACTCAAGGACTTGTCCAACCTGGCTTTGAGCACGAGCACTGCCTGGGACACCGACAACCTCCCTGGGCAACCTGTTCCAATGTCTTACCTCCCTCACATTAATAAACTTCTTCCTAGTATCTAATGTAATTTTCTCTCTTTTTGTACCCATTACTCCTTGCGCTGTCACTCCAGTTTCTAACAAAGAGTTCCTCTCCATCTTCTCTATAGGCACCTTAAGATACTGGAAAGTTGCTATGAGGTTCTCCCTCACATTAATAAACTTCTTCCTAGTATCTAATGTAATTTTCTCTCTTTTTGTACCCATTACTCCTTGCGCTGTCACTCCAGTTTCTAACAAAGAGTTCCTCTCCATCTTCTCTATAGGCACCTTAAGATACTGGAAAGTTGCTATGAGGTTC
>NW_008684256.1:0-3264 GCF_000695815.1 Acanthisitta chloris
AAATTTAGGACATTTTCCACAAAATTTAGCCATTTTCCTGAAAAATCTGGGCAAAAATTGCCAAAATTTGAGGCATTTCCACCAAAATTTGGGAAAAAATGGCCAAAATTTGAGGAATTTCCACCAAAATTTGGGGAAAATCGCCAAAATTTGAGGAATTTCTACCAAAATTTGGGGAATATTGTGAAAATGTGAGGAATTTCCTGCAAAATTTGAGCGAAAATTATGAAAATTTGATGAATTTCCACCAAAATTTGAGCAAAATTGTGAAAATTTTAGTAATTTCCTCTAAAATTTGGGCAAAATTGCGAAAATTTCTGGAATTTCCTCCAAAATTTGAGCAAAAATTGCGAAAATTTGAGGAATTTCCTCCCAAATTTGGAGAAAATCTCTAAAATCCCTATTTTGGGGAAAAGCACAAAAATTTTAGGAATTTCCTGCAAAATTTGGGCAAAAATCATGAAAATTTGAAGGCATTTCCTGCAAAATTTGGACAAAAATCGTGAAAATTCAAGGAATTTCCACCAAAATTTGGGGGAAATCATGAAAATTTGA
Source organism: Acanthisitta chloris (assembly GCF_000695815.1). NCBI lineage: Eukaryota > Metazoa > Chordata > Aves > Passeriformes > Acanthisittidae > Acanthisitta > Acanthisitta chloris. Next base: position 556 of record NW_008684256.1, read on the forward strand.
GGAATTTACACCAAAATTTGGGAAAAAATTGCGAACATTTGAAGGCATTTCTTCCAAAATTTAGGGCAAAATCGTGACAATTTTAGGAATTTCCACCAAAATTTGGGGGAAATCGTGAAAATTTTAGGAATTTCCTGCAAAATTTGGGCAAACAGTGCAAAAATTTTAGGAGTTTTTTCCAAAATTTGGACAAAATTGTGACAATTTCAGGAATTTCCTGCAAAATTTCAGCAAAAATTGCAAAAATTTGAGGAATTTACTCCAAAATTTGGACAAAATTGTGAAAATTTGAGGAATTTCCACCAAAATTTGGGGGGAAATCACAAAGATTTTAGGGATTTCCCCCAAAATTGGGGAAAATCGTGAAAATTTTAGGAATTTCCACCAAAATTTGGGGAAAATTGTGAAAATTTGAGGAATTTCCTGCCAAATTTGGGGAAAAATCGTGAAAATTTTTTTAATTTCCTGCAAAATTTGGGCAAAAATCGTGAAAATTTTAGGCATTTCCTGCAAAATTTGGTGAAAATCAAGAAAAATTTAGGGCATTTCCTATAAAATTTGAGCAAAAATCACGAAAATTTGAGGCATTTCCTGCCAAATTTGGGCAAAAATCGTGAAAATCTGAGGAATTTCCACCAAAATTTGGGGAACAAATTGTGAAAATTTGTGGAATTCCCTCCAAAATTTGAGCAAAAATCATGAAAATTTGAGGAATTTCCACCAAAATTTGGGGAAAATCATGAAAATTTGAGGAATTTTCTGCAAAATTTGGGCAAAAATTGCAGATTTTAGGCATTTCCCCCAAAATTGGGGAAAATCGTGAAAATTTTAGGATTTTCCTGCAAAATTTTGGAGAAAATCCTGAAATTTTTGGAAGATCTCTCAAATCCCAAAATTTGGGGAAAAATTGCTAAAATTTTAGGAATTTCCTGCAAAATTTGGGCAAACAGTGCAAAAATTTTAGGAGTTTTTTCCAAAATTTGGACAAAATTGTGACAATTTCAGGAATTTCCTGCAAAATTTCAGCAAAAATTGCAAAAATTTGAGGAATTTACTCCAAAATTTGGACAAAATTGTGAAAATTTGAGGAATTTCCACCAAAATTTGGGGGGAAATCACAAAGATTTTAGGGATTTCCCCCAAAATTGGGGAAAATTGTGAAAATTTTAGGCATTTCCTGCAAAATTTGGGGAAAATCAAGAAAAATTTAGAGCATTTCCTGCAAAATTTTGGAGAAAATCCTGAAATTTTTGGAAGATCTCTCAAATCCCAAAATTTGGGGAAAAATTGCTAAAATTTTAGGAATTTCCTGCAAAATTTGGGGAAAAATTGTGAAAATTTTAGGCATTTCCTGCAAAACTTGGGGAAAATCTCTAAAATCCCTAAATTTGGGGAAAATCACTAATATTTTAGGAATTTCCTCAAATTTGGGCAAAATTGTGAAAATTTTAGGTATTTCCTGCAAAATTTGGGGAAAATCTCTACAAATTCACATTTCCCCCAAAATTTTTGCCAATTCCCTCAAAATTTGGGGAAAATCTCTAAAATTTTTGCCATTTTCTCAAGAAATTTTTGGGAATACCTCTGAAATTTTAGAGATTTTCCTCCAAATTTCCGGAATTTTCCCAAAATTCCAACTGCTCCAGGCCCTAAATTTGGAAATCCTCATTCTCCAAAATTTGAGAGATTTTGGGGGGATTTATCCCAAATTTTTCCCTTTTTTTGCTCTTTTAGCACAGTTTGGAGCCGACGGCTCAACTGGTTCTCCAGAGACTCCGAAGGGAAATGCAGTGGAAACAGGAAAAGGAAAAGGAAAAGGAAATGGAAATGGAAAAGGAAAAGGAAAAAAAAAACGAAATGGAAATGGGAAAGGAAATGGAAATGGGAAAGGAAATGGAAAAGGAAATGGACAAGAAAAAAGAAATTGAAAAGAAAAAGGAAATGGAAAAGGAAATGGAAATGGAAGAGGAAAAGAAAAAGGAAAAGGAAATGGAAAAAAAAAAGGAAATGGAAAAGGAAATTGAAATGGAAAAGCAAAAGTAAAAGAAAATGGAAAAGGAAAAGTAAATGGAAAAGAAAAAGGAAATGGAAAAAAAAGGAAATGGAAAAAAGGAAATGGAAAAGGAAAAGGAAATGGAAAAAGAAATGGAAAAGGAAAAGGAAATGGAAATGAAAAAGGAAATGGAAAAGGAAAAGGAAATGGAAAAGGAAAAAAAGGAGATGGAAAAGGAAAAGGAAATGGAAAAGGAAATGGAAAAGAAAAAGTAAATGGAAATGAAAAAGGAAATGGAAAAGGAAAAGGAAATGGAAAAGGAAAAAAAGGAGATGGAAAAGGAAAAGGAAATGGAAAAGGAAATGGAAAAGAAAAAGTAAATGGAAATGAAAAAGGAAATGGAAAAGGAAAAGGAAATGGAAAAGGAAAAAAAGGAGATGGAAAAGGAAAAGGAAATGGAAAAGGAAATGGAAAAGAAAAAGTAAATGGAAATGAAAAAGGAAATGGAAAAGGAAAAGGAAATGGAAAAGGAAAAAAAGGAAATGGAAAAGTAAATGGACAAGGAAATGGAAAAGAAAAATGAAATGCAAAAGGAAAAAAAATGGAAAAGGAAAAAGAAATGGAAAAGGAAAAGGAAAAAGAAAAGGAAAAGAAAAAGGGAAAAGAAGAGGGAAATAAGGGGAAGGGGCGAAGGAGGAACCCCCAACCCCTTCCCC
>NW_008684257.1:0-16686 GCF_000695815.1 Acanthisitta chloris
TATAAATATATATTAATAAATTTAAAAAAGGGTTTGTGCCCCATTCTCTAGCCTGGAGACCAACTGGCATAAGCTGACCTAGAAGTATTCAGTAAGTGTTTATATCCTGGGCAGGGAGAGACAGTGGTCAAGTTGAAAATGGCTTTTGGGACCAAACCCTGATCTAGGCTCAGGCCTGGACCACTCCTGGGAACTATTTGAGGGTGGTATGAAACTGTATTTCAGCAGTCTAAACTGAATGAGGACAGGTTTCAATTAGCCATTAGAAAGAAATTCTTTACTGTGAGGGTGGTGAAGCACTGGAACAGGTTGCACATAGAAGCTGTGGCTGCCCCGTCCGTGGAAGAGTTGAAGGCCAGGGTGGGTGGGGGTTGGAACCAGCTGGGCTTTGAGGTCTCTTACAACTGAAACCATTATATAATTCCATGATTATATAACAGCATGGATGTTCATGGGCTCAGGCTCTGGCTCTGGTTACTTTACCTGAGGTGATGCTCTCTTAGGGCTTGGTTATGCTCTTTGCTGAACACAGTTGAGTGGCAGCTCGCTCTACTGCCATAATAAAGTAATATTTCAAATAAAGTATTTGGCTAGAAAAAAAAAGACGTGAACCCTGCCTTATCTCACTGCGTTCAGGATTTTCTCTCAATATTTGTTCAGATAGGGAAAATTGCAAATGTCGGAAGTTCTTCAGGCCAGATGCTAGGCAAGTTTAAGCTGACAATTTGTGCTAGCTGAGGTTCTTAGGCTTTCACTTATATTTATTGGAAAGGGCAATGAGATGTAATGAATAAATGTAAAACTCAAGAAATAGAGCCAAAGATTCGTGGGAGACATGTTTGCATCCTGTGATTTGCTGTTGAGAGATTTTAGTGCTGAGCTCAGAAGGGTATTTATAGAGCTGCTGGTCAGAACTGTGCAATTTAAAGGTGAAATCTGTTCTCTTTTTTAATCTTGAGTTTTCATTCCACTCCAAATTGGTGCAAGCAAATCTCCTGGGCCTAAAATGTCATGGGAGCACTAAAGGCCAAGAATGGAATTAATTTTTTTAACTTTGAGAGCAAAACCATCAGGTTTAGGGCTGTAAAATGTTAATCTATTTCTGGCTTTTGCAAGGATTGTCTGAAATACTTTTGCCCACTCATAACTCAAGCAACTTCATGTCAGGTATTAGAGTTGGTTTTATGTGTGAGTACTGACAAAAGTAATGTACAGTTTCCATCACAGCAACCTGGAAAAAAAAAACCTCAAAAATATATCTCTCAGACCTTTTTGTTGGTCCAGAACAATGGCAAAATCTCCTGGAAGAAATGGGAAACAAGACTGAGACCTTGGTTGTTTGCTCTAAGACATTCTTTGCTCAAGATCCTGGTCAAGCTATCAAGTAGAGCTACATTCCAAGTGCTGAAGAGCCAGCAAGCTTGGTCCTTCCATTCCTCTCCTACTATTGCTGTGGAAAGCATTTCTCCCAGCCTGCTTCAGCTGGGGAGACTTAGCCTTGGTGACCAGTAGATTTTAGGGCTGAGGTCAAGACTCATCACTGTCTTCTCTTTTGCTGATGCTTCTCCAAGCACTTCTCATCCCAAAATACTTCGGGGTCACTGAGTAGCTTCAGTGATGGAAAGTGATGCTATTTCTGTATCAATGTCAGTCTCACCACAAACTTCTTACTCTTTGCTACTCTGTGACAAGATCAATTAGGACTCTTTTCATTAGTCACTCGAGCAGCAAGTGCAGGTAGCGTGGGTGAATGGGGACATTGGGCAATGCACCTGAGGGCTTGCAGCAGGAGAAGTGGTTATCTCTGAGGGATGGGATGCTCATCTGTATGGGAGGGATGTTGACAGTCTGCAATGATTAGTTACTCTGAGTGGTGGTCACTACATTCATCTTTTGTCATTAGAACAGGCAAAGTTTTAAATAACACATGTGGCTGCATCCCTAAATGATCTCTCCTCAATATGTGGCTTCCTAGTCCTTGTCTGCTAGGCTTGGTGTTGGGTGGACAAAGGCCTTTGAGCTCTGCTCTTAGATGTAGAAGCATCCTGGGTGTGTTACTAGTGTATGTCCATTTCTCCCAGAGTTCTATTGAATGTTCCCAGCTTCGCTCCCTAATAAGACCTTGCCAAAGTCACTTATGTACTCTGGAGAGAAAATGTGACTGATACCAATGTTGCAGCAATGTATAAAATGCTAAATTATTCATGGTACTTAAGCACAGAAAGTCCCAGAGTTGAACTGACATAATGAAAAACTCCAGGCAAAAAAAAAACCCGACCCACCATGGAAAGTCTTGGATTAAAAACAGTTGCAAACTTTAGAGTCAAGGTGTATTATAGAGTCTTAATCCGTTCTTCCGTTAAATGCCCCTCCTCATGCTGTACCCTGTGTTATCATAGCCAACTACTTTTAATGTTGTTATCCACATCACTTTCCCATGAACAGGGACCTAAGGCAAATAAATGTCAGATGACTTGTCCTCATTCAAAATAAAAAGTCTGCACTAGCAGTGGGATTTGTGACTAGGTCTTCTTGAACTGAAGCCTTGACCACCTTAAGCTGCTTCCTCCCTGTCACAAATGAAGTGATCATCTGGAGGAGCATGGGATTTCATACCAGAGCATCAGACCTTTTAAAACATCTTGTCTGCAGCTTCCCAGGGACCTCTGTGGGCTATCATCAGAGATTTCATTCTTTATCATAATGAGCCTTAGTTTTCACCTACCTATCACACAAAGAGTCCTGGATATTTAAATCTTGCCCTAGATAATCTTCACCTCCGGAGTTTTCTGGTGAAAGACTTGCAAACTAAAATAGTAATGTAGGAGCACAACTTTGAGAATTTAAGTGCCAAATGGACCATGACATGCTTCTCAATTCATGGAGAACTTTAACAAAAATGGGCCCAGTATGTAATCTTATAACTGAAACAGGCTGATGTAAAGATCAACAGGTCAGTTAAAAGGAGAACTGTACTAAACCAAATGCTGCTATAAGAAGTTTAGAGAATTCATACTGTTAAGCCATCTGTTTCCAGATTCTTTTATCATTTTGTTTGGTCCTGTGAAAGCATTGTTCAACAGCTGATTTCAGGTTTTCTTTTGCAACTTATTATCACTTCTGTTGTGAAAAAAATTATTAAAAAACCCCCACAAATAAATTCAAACAGTGTTGTGTTGATTTCTTCATATGTCATAGCATATTTCCATTGGAAACATTTTTAACAAAGCAGTTTTTGCTTGTTTGAAAAATGCTCAGGCTGCTTTAGTCAGTTTGCCTTTTTTTTGGAGGGTAAAATAGGCTTTCAAAGCTGTTCGGTGCTCCCTTTTGCCCTGAAGGCATATAGGAATTGTAAGAGAATCTGATTTGCAACCTCTTCAGGAGTTGAAAAGGTTCCTCAGGATCCCATCCAGTCTGCAGTGAATTAAGGGAGAACAGGGTTTTCTAGCTGACATCCTTCCATTTACGGAGTGCCAAACAGCAGCGGTGGCAACGTTAGTGATTTCAGCTTTATTTGTCAATTAATGAGCATCTGTAACTTGACACTTCATTTTTCCTAGGCTGTACCCTCGGCATGCAAGTGCTCTCAACAACCTGGGGACATTGACCAAGGACGTGGTGGAGGCAAAGGACTACTACAGACGGGCCCTTCAGTTAAACCCTCAGCACAATCGAGCTCTCTTCAATCTTGGCAACCTGCTCAAGTAAGTTGAATGCAGAACAGGCACCAAGAAACTTTGCATTGCCTCTACACACATCACTAAAGTAGTTTTTTCTACCAGCGGTGAAGGATTGGTGTTAGCTCTTAGTGCTGGCATAAAGGTGGGGCTTAGTTTGGATATCCTTATGCTATCTGCCACATCACTTCAGGTGCTGTTCACAGGTGTGCTTCAGTTGTAGGGAATTCACTTGTTCCAAACTCAGCATCAAAAATGAGTTGCCTAAGCCCAGCTACTCACCCAAGATTCCCATCTTGGTGGAGACATGTAAGCCTTTCCAGTGGAGTAAGCTATATTGTTCAAAGACAGGCACCAGACAGAACTAATAAATAACACAGATCCAACAAATCCCTCTCTGCAACTTCCTTCTTATTATTATTAATTGTATGGAAGGTCACTGTGTGGTTTGAGCATAAGCACCTAATGCTGAGATGCTCAGTGCAGCAGAAGGTTCATTCTGTAGCAGAGCTGGTGTGTCTGGATTTGAGGGGAAACCTGGTTTACATCTCTATATGGTTACTCTGCTGAGCAAGAAAACAAGTTAATCAGATCATTATTTCACTCATCATTATTTAGAATGTCAGCCTTTAGCAAGGAGAATAGCAGACAATCATAATCATGCAAATTAATTTGACTATCTACAGATTGAACTTAGACCTGTACAAGAAGCCAATATGATAAGATCTGCTAAGGGTTCAATTAAAAAAATAAAATAGCTCTATTTAGGACCAGCAAAAAAGGTCCTTGTTTTTGTGAGGATATTGTGTTATTTGCTGTCAGAACTGGAAAAACTACAGCAGTAAAAGTACTTTTTTTCTGATATAAACAGCCCTTATTTGCTGATAATAGGTCTCTGGTAAATCTTTTAGAGCAGATGGGGCTTCGTGCTGGTTAAGCAATGACAAGCTTTAGTGTTGGACTGGTTTTGAAATGGCACTGTGTCATTAAAACTTAATTGATCTTTCTGGTTGTAAACATTACCTCTTGTGAGTTTGTATAAAGGATATTAAGTGCATCACTGAACTTCTGCCTGGTCCCTTTGGTAGCAGAGAAATTGTCAGAATAATATTACGAGAAAATCTGATGGTTTGAGGTTACAGTATGGCAAATGAGTAATCTTAAAGAGAAAGTAGGTAAGTGCTTTACTGGAAATACAAGGAATTGGTTGCACTGGCAAAGAGCAAAGGAGACGGGTGGGGAAAATCTCTTAGAACTGCTGTTTGTTTTCTGTGCAATATGTCATGTTTTTCCCAATGTGATAGTTAAGATATTGTGTGTCCTGTTGGATTGTAAATGCTTCTGTGGTGCATCCTTCTGTGGTGCCATATTTTGTGGCACGTTAAATGTGTGTGATGCTTGTGCTAAACTTGTCAAAAGAAAGCGCTCAGGTTCCACCAGCCCTTTTCCCATATCCATTTGCTCATGGAGTTCACGAGGGAGGGATTAGCACATACATAAAGCAGATGCTGTGTGGGCAGATCCTATATAAATGTCTCACCTAAAATGATAGCCCAAACCCCTTTGCCAGCACCTTCCCTAGGTCATCCATCAGCTTAACAGAGAGGATCAGCCATGCTGGACCATGAGGTGACTTGTGAGATGACCAGACAGGTACAAAACAGAGATTTCAAGTTCCCCCTTCCTACAACTTTGTTTTCTATCTGGGTCTCCTTTCATGTATATGTATGTGTGTGTATGTGTGTATGTACAGGGCAACCAGTATTCTGCAGACATTAAATTCTAGTATAATCTAGGTAATAAATGAAAATCTGCAGAATATTACAGGCAGCTACTACTTCCTCTCGGTGTTATGAAACATTATGAAGTGTTTTGATTTTTAAACATATGTCAGAGAGAAGATAAATGGTCAAACCATAAAAGCATTTTCTGTCCTCTTTGCAGAGGCTTCAGGCCATGGTGCAGATCAGAAAGAGCCAGATCTGCAACAGTTAAGGCATGTCCAGTACCACCACTTCTTGTACTGGGACATGTAATGAAAGTGTCTGGCATGGGGATTTCCCAGTTGAATTCTGCTGGGTTCCTTATTCCCACCCCTGCTCACAGTGTAGAAATCTGATGGTGGATGTTAGATTTCATCTCCTCTGGAGTACCAAGAAAAGGGAACTCCAGGATTTTGGAAGGATGAGTTTGTTACTCCCATGTGGGAATCTGCCTCTCATTCCATGTAAATAAGCTATTTAAGCATCCGTTGTTTGTGATTTAAACTTGAGTAAAAAACTGTTATGAGAACCACAGGGTGGAAGTTTGAAGTTTTTTTCTGCAGAAGTCCTAGATGAAAAAGGATGTTTCCATTTTCTGTTTGCACATAATGAAGACAGCTATGTGCCAGAAGATGAATGTTCTCAGGAAGCATTGCAGGGTAATGGCTGAATAAGCCTCTGGTTTTGTTTACATATCCTGAAATAAAGTTGTATGTCATCATTTTCTTGCCTAATATAAATATAGGAGAGTAGATAATGAAACAATGCCAACAGATTTCTTACTTAAAATAGACGCAAAAGATGGCCTACCTAAAAGTGTGAAATCTCTTTGCTTTCATGGCCTGTGATCAGTGACACAGAACAGCCTGATACTGCTTTCTTGTGTTTTGAATATTTAACTCCTCTATATAAATTCAGTTTTGTTGAGCTACAGATAAATATTATTCAGAATACCTCACAGATTTATAGCCTGTGGGTTGTTCTGCAAAGAGACAAGAAATAAGATACTATGAACATTTGAAGTAACTATTTATCTCAGCTTTCTGTTGCAGGAAGAATGGCTAAAAACGTCTTTGCAGTACTGTATGTATTCATACTAAAGCAGTGCAATATACACTGTTTCTTAGGAAGAAAAGCCTCAGAACTCTTACGTGCTTTGAGAGCATTATGGCTTCATTTTCAAGAGGAAACTGAAATGCCTAGAAACAATCTCCACTGAATCTCAAGTTTACTCATAGGACTGATTCCCTTCTGAATGTAGAGTAATAAATATGCAGTGTATCCTGAGCATTTGTTGTCATGATTTAGTCCCAGTTTAGCAAATCCATCTATTCAGAGGAAGAAGGACTGTCTGCCCTCTCTGATACAGGCTTCTGGATATATGTGAATGTGCTGACACAGGCTCATGTAACTCTCTGAAAATGCTGGAAAAACATCAGATAGATGTTGTGTTTAATGAGATTTAAGTTCTTTTAGCTAGTGAAAGATTCCTTCCTTTCATTCAAAGAAGTAAACTGATTGATGATGTTCAGTGATACTGCCTCTGGCTTTCTGCATGGTCTCTGGTTAGGGTACTCTGTATTGCATGAAGTGCTATAGTTAACTCTCAGTATTGCATACACATTGTAGCAAGTTGTTAAAAAAAAACACAAAAACTTCAGCAGTCAAATTTACATTAGATAAAAAAATAGCATAGATTGGAACAGCTCTCTGGAGATCACTTGGAGATCAAGCTGGCTGCTCAGAGCAAGTTGCTCAGGGCTGTGTCCAGCTGAATCTTGAACTCCTCCAAGGACAGATTCCACAATCTCTCCGTGCAACCTGTTCCAGTGTTTGACTACCCTCGTGGTGAAAAATATTTTTCCTTATATGTAATCAGAATGTCCCAAGTTCCTACTCATGTCTGTTGCCTCTTGTCATGTCACTGTGCACCTCTGAGAAGAGTTTGGCTCTGCCTTCTCTATATCCTCTGACCAGGGAGTTGCAGGCAGCATTGAAATCACCCCTGTGCCTTCTCTTTTCTGAGACACACAGACATATAAAGGTACAAAACTCAGCCTCTCCTCAACTCAATGGGTGCGGCTTGCTCAGCCTCTCCTCAACTCAATGGGTGCTGTACCTTTGACTTTCTCTAGTGGCCCTCAGGTAGGCTTCCTCCGCAGAGTCCATGCCTGTTGTGCACTGGGTAGCCCAACTCTGCACAGACATTGCTTCAGATGTGGTCTCACAAATTTGGGTCAAAATTGGATTAAGTGATCAGGGTCTGCTTGTGTCAGTTGAATTTGTTCTTCTCTCTGTCATAGTGAAGGTATATGCTACCTAGCTATTCCTGCTCCAGATCCCCAGTTCATGGAAAATTAGTGTATTGGACTGTTCTTCCAATGCTTTGTGCTCTCCCAGCTTGCAGATTTATACAAGTAACAGCCTTGATCCTGCAAAGTGTTGGCCTTGATCCAGGAAAGCACTTGAACCAGTAATTAATTTTCAACTTGCATACATAAAAGTTAAGTACATGTTTTAAGTGTTTGGCCAGAGCACTTGGTATCTTGCAGGCCTAAGCCCTCTGAAAAACTACTAGATCTGTTTTTTTTAGTGTAATTCGGTCACATAAAAAGATGCCATAATCTTTCCCTCTTTACTCCCACTTTCAGGAGACAAACATTGTTCTTGGATCAAATGGAGAAAAAAAAGGGTATTTTGAAAAAAACAGTAATTAGGAGGGCTGCCCAATGTTCAGAGTGCATGCCTGTGGTTAATGGGAACTTTTACTGCTGCTGAGTGGATCACTTAATCCTTTTATTTCTGTAGCTGGCATTTCCTACATTTTTTTGCCAAACATCAATACCTTTATAGAGCAGTCATCTGGTTTTGATTTGTAAAAATGTGTCATGAAACTCCAGCTGAGGGATCCAAAAGTTTTATAAATTGACAAGCTAGCTAGTCTTTAATTAGTGTAGGAGAAAAGTGGTTCTTTATTTGGTTTTGCTTCATTTGTGTAATTTATATGGAACACCACTGGAAGGAGAGAGAGACTAGCACAAATGGTTTTACTTAGCTTAATGCACAGGCAAAATATTCTCCCAGTTACACAACCAGAAAGGGAAAAAGTCTGCAAAGCCACATATATTATCAGCTGAAATTTGCACCTTATAAACAAGATCTGGTTACTTGACCGTATCACTCAGATGAAATCTAAGGGTAAAGTGGCAAGGTGTTCACGTATTTTCTGTTTCCCCAGAGCCCTTTGTGTTTTTTTGTGAGCTCTGCTATTCATATTCTTTTGTACACCCAGAACAAGGAAAATGTTGTCCAGCTAAACATCCTTAGATGTTTGTTCAGGAAACCTTCTCATTTTTCAAAGGAGAGAAATAGAAAGTGATACTGGAGAAATTGTAGTTCAAATAAATAAACATCCCAAGATTTTTGTTAGGGAAACCTTTTCCATTTTACTGGCAATAAATGCAGAGCAATGCTGGGAAAAAAACCCTAGCTCATCAACATAGCCATCTCTCAACTCTATCTCTGTTCATAATCATTAGGATCTGAAGAACAGACTTCTCTAGCCTTATGATTGACTTGCTAAGAAGTTATTTAGAGATCCTAGGCAGATTTAACTTAGAGATATTTTAATTTCAAAGTTTTAAGTTAACAAAGTTGCAAGTGAATCTATAAGAGCAGTTACTGTCTAGGAACATGCAGAGACTCTGCAGGGTGTATTTAAAGGAAATGAAGTGTTATAGTGTGTGACACCCTGGTCCACTCGGCGGGTTGAGGGGAAGGTAATTTTGAATTACTCTGGGCAGTGCACAGAAGAAATAACACAATTCTCAGGAGGTTAAACAAAAAATAATTTTTACTTATGAACTTTGGGTCACCCATGTGGAATAAGACACTTGGCAAAAGCCAAAGCAGTAAACTTCACAGTATTCAAACACAGTGCAAACTGTAACTCAGCACACCTTGAGAGAACAGACCTTAGCTGGGCACTGATCAGGGCACTTAGTGAGTCATTAAAGGGACACTGCTCAGTGCTACTTGGAGCTTAATATATTGCAAAGGAGAAAAGTAGAGAGGAAGAGAGGTAAATAGTCACCACCCGTGGATCCAACGTGGTGTCGTCAGCTTCCAGCCCAGGGCAATGGGGTATGCTGCATGGTGCACATCTTGCTGTGCTTTTATTTGTTACCCTCACCCAGGGCCTGTCCTGGTGTGAGCTCACACCTGTGCTGTGCTCTAGACAGAGCCAGGAGCTTTGACACCATCTCAGGGCTTACAGCAAAGCCACGTGGTCAACCACCACCATTTCAGGGCTCACATCAGAGCCATGTGGTCACTGACACCAGTACAGTGCAGACTGGTGGGTACCTGCTAAGGCTCAAGGGGCTCCCCCCAGCCACTGCCCCACCTACACAGAGCTCAACCTGTTCCCCTCACTGGTTTCCCAGCTGGTTGGTTTGAGCCAGACAACCATTCCTCCAGTCCCTGACATAGTGTCTCCAATGTACTGATGTGAGAGCAGAGTTGGTGAGAGCATGTTATGTTCCTAGGTCATAGTACCTCCATCCTCTTGGCACCTTCCCTTCAGATACTTATATATCTTGATTTGTTAAAGCCTATATCCTCCCAGCTCCTGGAATAACATATGGAAAAGGGCGATGGGCTGAGGAGGTGCAGGTTATGCACACTATGGAGAGGAGGCATGAGTAATTCATTTAGATGTTGAAAAGGTCAAGCTGGGGACTTCCACATCTCTTTAAAGTAATTAATCAGTAGGATAACCTAAACATGTGCTTACAAAAATATTCCTTTCTGTTCTTTTTCTCCTTCCCTGTCCTGCAGGTCCGAAGGGAAGAAGGAGGAAGCTGTAATCTTACTGCAGGACTCCATAAAGTACGGCCCAGAGTTTGCAGATGCTTACTCAAGCCTGGCCTCACTGCTAGCCGAACAGGTAACAGGCATCACTTGAGGTCTTGTGCCTTCTGGGTGTGCATATGGGCTGCTGCCACAGCTCCAGCACCTCCTGCACATCTCAGTGGAGCTCCCTTGCATCGCATACATGTGGTGGCAGGCGTGGGTCCGTGGCTGTCTGCAGAGAGCTCTCAGACTGCTTTACAGATGGCTTTTCCAGGATGGGAGGCAGCTCATTCACAGTGAGTAATTACACCTACATGGTGTGGCTCTGAATTAAATCACTGCTGAAGTTGTGAGTAAATCCCCTCTCTGTGGCTCCCTGTGTCTATGGTGAAATCTTAATCTATTGCAACTTGAATGTTGTGACAGCAGGATAGGCGAGCGCTTCCCCCTCAGACACAGATAACCCTGAGATTTCATCATAAATAACTTCAAAGCTAGGAAATGTCAGAAACCAGGTGGCCTCTGCAGCCTGAATTGTGCCCCTTGCATGCACGAATTGAGATATGACCCTTAATTACTGTGGTAGGGAGTGGGAAGGCTCACTGGCTTTAAGTTGCTCTTAACGAGAGGCTGTTCAATATTTTATTTAACCTCATTGTTCACGTGCCTCCAGGCCTTATTTACTGTGCATGGCCCAGGCTGTGCTCTGGAGGCAGGATTACTCATTTCCTCTCGGGCTTGTTCCCCACACTCATTACTTGGGGCTCTCCCTACTCTCTCTAATTAGGTAATTTATTTCTACAAGGTCCTTGTGAGGTGAAATATTGTCCCCACAGAGGAAGAGATAAATTGAAGCACAAAATTCTTGAGTTCAGAAGGAGCCAGGAGGCATGGGTGCCCACACTGAGACCACCAAGCCTTACTTGTCTCCACACCTGCAGCAGCAGATGAGGGATGCTGTGCTTCAGGTGTTGCTCCTGTGGGCTGTAGGCACAACCAGTGGTCCCAGTCTGGGGCTATGGAGGTGGATGACAAGGTTCCTGTAAGTCCACAGCTCCAGCACACCTCTGCACAGCATTTGAAAACTGATTTTTTTCTCCTTCAATTTTCAGATCTAACTGTTCCATAGCACGGAGTGCTAAAGCTTTCTTAAAAGGCTGCCAAATGCAAATGCAGACAAACCAAAACAGTACCATCTTTTGCTGTTTTCCATTAATCTGCTTAGTGAAATCATCTCTCTGTAAGGGAACTGGATAAATTTCAGCAAAACTATAAGCAGACATCTTGTTCTGATTTCGTTGTTAATGATGTAGGCACTCTGCAAAACTCACCTATGTGATAATGTGAATTACTGAAAGATGTTCTATCTTATTTTCCCTTTAAAGTGAATTTTAAATATTATCAATGTTATCTGCAGGGATCTAGAAATATAGTGTATGGATTGAAAGATGAGTCTTGTTGAATGGGAATTGTGTTCTGAATAAGCCCATTAATGAAGAGTCTCCTGCAAGGATAGGAAATGAGTCCTCTGCAATAATATCTGGTTTTAATATTAATTGAAATTATTAATTAGAACCATTGACTGTAAGGTCAGCGGAGCAATAAAACCATTCTAGAGTCCCAAGACCTTCTGCCCAAAGCAAGTGCCATTAAGTAAGCCCAGCAATAATTCATCTCTCTGACATATAGATAGTTCATCCTCTTGTGACTTGAGTAAGTGGTAGGGAAAAAAAGATAGTACCATTTCCTCAGAAAACAGCAGTTTTCTGCAGGCTTTTAGCACTTTCTCATGTTCCACCACAGTAAATGACTGCCTGACTGTGCAGCTCCTGCCTCGCACACCCGTCCTAGTGACTGCAGTAGGATCTGTCCTACAAATACATGCTGCCTGTGGCTGTGAGCTGCAGGATCACACCCTCCAGGGGAACAGGCAGGAGCTTTGGCATCTTGAACCCAAAGGATGATGACAGGAGCCCACGTTTCAGTTTTGTGTTTTCCTTTTGTCCAAGCAATAGTGTTCAAAACGGCTAAAAGTTACAAACCTGTTTTTGCATCTGCTCGTGGCCCAGAGCCTGTGTCACAGCTGCAGGGGTATCTGTGATGCCAGGCAGTATGCAACATGCTGCATTGCTGTGGAGCCTGGGGAAAGGGATTCCCTCCTGCTGGGATATGAGAGAAAGGGACAGAAGTGCCACATTAAAATAATTTGCATGAGATGACTGTGCCAGTGACAAACTTCTGCTTCTCCAGTTTTGCACTAAAGCTAAGGAGGGAAACATGGACACAGCTCAGCTCAGTGGGAAATAGTGATGGGATTACCTTGTTCGGTCCAGCATGTTCCACTCATCTTAAAGGAGGTGAATCCAAAATAGGCCTTATGTGGCCTTTCCTCCCATACCTTTAAAAAATGCTCCTAAGAGGAATGTCTCATGTGCCAGGGAAGTAGCCTGTAACTCAGTGTAATTGCCCTTTCTCTCCTTGATAGTTGATTCTGGAGACAGAGCTGACATGTGAAAAAAACACTGCCATGTTCTCTAAAACAGTTTGGCTTGTTTGTGCCTTTTATAAATTCTTGCCCTTCTGACTGCTCTTTCTTCTTGGAATCATAACTCAGTTGCAATGTGTTGCTGCTTTTTCTCTTCTTTTCCATGATCATTGCAGTGGTGTTGATAACGGAAATCAAACATTTTTGCAGGCCATTATCACAACACTAACACCGGTTCCCCAGGATTTACTCTGGTGCTCTTGTACAGCACCTTATTCCCAGCTCTTGCAGTTTCATCCACCGTTTTGTGCTAGATGGTGGCTCTTTTCAGGCCCTAGTTCCAACTGATTTTGTGTGTGTGTTTCTTAGAGACTTTTTAACCCACTTATCTACAGAGAAGAGCCTACTCAGTCATAACCACATTGAAAAACTGAGCCACATGAAAACCAGACATAAAACCCTGGAGTTCAACTGAAAGATTCTCATATGCAGGATTTTTTAAATATCATAAAAATATCATACGTTTTCTTCTGAGTTCTGTGAGTTTGATGAATGTTTCATGAAGGTCTGGGAGTGGCATTATTAAGTGTTAATGAGAATCAAGCCTTGATGAACATAGAGCATTTCTCCTAAGAAGAGGAGAGGCTGTGAGGGGAGAAAGGTCTGGCACAAAAAGCAGGTTCCACCCTTCCCACTTTCTGACTGTGCTTAATGCAAACACTTTGCTAGAGAAATCATCCCAGGCTGGGCATTGAGCCTGAGGCATGCAGGGTCAGGATGTTAGGTGCCAAAAAAGCAATGCAACCGTGCTAAAAGTGCTCAGTATTGGTGAATGTTTTGACATGGAACACTGCTAATCCAGTTGAACCTTTCCTTGCTTTAAAGATTGGGTTTATGGTCAGTAAATAAAATTAAGAAACTGACATGCACATAAAGCTGCATTCCTAGGCTGAAAATTACAGTCAGTGAAGAAACTAATACATAAATCTTGGAAAATATGCTCCAAAAATTGCTCTTCGTTGTAGTCAATTCAGACTATTGCTGCACTTTTCCTGACTCCGCAGAATAATGTTGTCAAATTCATGTCAATATATCTAAAATGTCCAAACTTAAGCACTTTTAAAAGACATGTTTCTGTGTTTTATTGCACACTGTCTTTTTTTCTGTCTGACCTTTATCACATAAATGTGAAAGGACTTGATTCTGTGATCAAATCCTACCCTTCCAATGCAATTAATTCCAGCTCTCCAGTTCTGAAATAGGAGGTGCAAAAAAAGTCCTTACCTTAGGCAGCTACAAAGCAAAAACTGCTGTCAGGTACACCCTTTAAACCCAGAGAAGTACCAGGAGGGTCCACTATTTGCAGGACTTGCAGAACATCCATAGCTGGGAATGGACCAACCTCTTATTTTCGTGTGGATTCAGCTCCTGAGCAGCAGGTCTGCCTTGGGGGCTCCAGGCCCTCCGCAGCAGAGACCCAGTTGGCTGATTTTGCTTGGAAGCATCATCAGGAGGCTGTGGAGTTTGTTGCTGCAGGGTTGTGCTGCTCTGTGGAAGGGGAAGAATTGCAAAAAGCATCTTTAGAGCTTGGAGGCTTGCCTGACACCTCTCTGCTCTGTGCTTGTCTCTGCTGTTCACAGCCTCCTTCCATAAATACACCCGACAGCAGAGCTCTGAGGTTAGGGGGGAAGGAAGACTGCGGTAACCTGTGGTGGTGAACATGCAGGCAGTGGGAGAGCACTGTCTGACCAGAGGAAAATGGAAACCTTATTAAGTTGATATTTGATCCGAACGGGACACCTTATTTTTATTTCAGGACCAGGCTGCCTGTAGCTCAGGCTAGACAGAGCCCAGCCAGTGGGACACTTTCTGTGGGCAAGTTGTTCCCAAATTAAGATCTATATTTTCTAGAAATGCTCAGCACCACCAGCCAACCTGAAATCTTTTCAAAATGTAGGGACTTTGTGCATGTGGGCAATAAGCATGGTGGCACATCCGATCAGACCTAGTGAGCTACATCTTACACATTGACAACGCCTGGTTTTAATCGGAATCTGTCAGATTTTCCTCACTCTTTCACTGCCCCATCCTTCTCCAGATCCCTTTATCCCCCTGCACTAACTCACTGTCCCCCAACCATCACACACACCAAAGTTTAGCTCTTTGTATTTTCCTCACTACTTAGGGAAGGAACAGGAGAGCTCCAGAGGGGAAAAGTTAACAAGCGAGGTGCTCATTAAACAAATAAATTAAAATATATCAGCTCCCAGATGGCAGATATTTCCCAACAGAACCAACACAACCCCCTGTCACTGTGTTTTTCCTGGCTGGCTGTGTGCCCAGCCAAGGCTCCCTGGCATTGCAGGGGAGCTGTCTTTTCCAGATGTTTCACAGGTAGCTCCAATTGCAGATGTATGGGGGAAAGCTGTCTGAATTACTTTGGGGTACCAGACAGCAGCTATATCACATCCATGTCATAGGGCAAAATTTTGGCCTCCTAGAAGATGGGGTGGGCTGGTGCCCCAAGCTCCCTGTGCAGTGAGGGAGCTGTCACAGGTGCAGGTATGTCACAAATGGTGCTGACAGCCTTTCCGCCATGGCTAAGAAATCTCCTTCTCTTTTAAGGAACGGCTTAAGGAAGCAGAGGAGGTTTATAAGGCTGGCATAGAGAATTGTCCAGAGAGCTCCGATCTGCATAACAACTATGGTGTTTTCTTGGTCGATACTGGTAAGTGAGAAGGACCAGGGGATTTTTCCCTCTCTGCCTTCTTTGCTTTGATTAATTTTATTCTAAAATGGTGTCAAAAGCTTCCAAAGCCATAGATGTCCCTCTGCAGTAGCTTGGAAATAAATATCCCTGTGCCGCCGAGATGGCACAGCGCACTGAAATCAGTAATCAGTGCAGGCACTGTGCAGCAGTGCCATTCAGCCTGGCTGTTTCCTTCAGTGCTTCTCACCATCTTCACACAGGTAGCTGTCCTCTTCAGCATGAGCTGGGCAGCACCCTGGCAATACTGCCATTTCTGTCATGGTCACGTCAAACCAAATCCCAGGCACACAGGTGGATCATTACAGCCTTTGGAGCATACCAGCCCGACTTGGTGATAAAGCAGCTCTTTGACTGTAAGGGTTGAGTGCCACAACTGTAAAAACAAACATGGCTTTTGAGCCATAATCATCTGTGAAAACCCAAGATACTGTGGGGTGAATTGATTTTTCAGGAGCTCCGTAAATGCTGCCAAAGCCTTTATTTTCTGGGCGCCTATTTCCCATCCAACTTCCCTGGGCTCTTCCTGGCATTCACATAACAACAAAAAAAAGTCACTGTAATTGCCACCTTGTATTGACAGCATGATAAGCAAGGCCAAGTTTGACTAGTGGAAACTGAACTACCATCTCTCTCTGGTCCCTCCTGAACAGACCTGAGAATTAGTGATGAAATATTGTAGGCTTGAAGTGTTTGTTTGCTACCCATTCTGCCCCTTTCACACTGTGCCCAGCTTCAGTGGTGCTTGGGAAGAAAGAACTGTGGTGTCTGTCAGTCTGTAACTGGCTGTCCTACCTCTGAGCTGACACTTAGCCATCTCTCTTCTGTGATGAGATTTTTACCAGTGTGAAACAATTACAAAACCGAAATGAGTATTCCTCATCCAAAATGGCATCATGGCACCAGTGACAGAAGTTGAGGTTTTATATGTGTGCCCTGGCAAAATTCAAGCTTGCAAATAATAAAAATTCCTCAGTAATTTCACTCTGATGTACTCATCTTTGCTTGCCAACCCAGATAAACTGCCCTATTCCTGCCAAAAATTGTGGTTCAAATTCAGTGCAGAGCACTTTCTGCTTTTTGCACTTGTGTATTCTGCCAAATTCAAAACTAACATTTCCTGATCTACTCCTACACTTC
>NW_008684257.1:16705-39165 GCF_000695815.1 Acanthisitta chloris
CCTACTGACTTCTGATCCTTCAGGCATGATGTGTCAATAGCCCTCCTGGAGACATGACAGGGCATGAAGGAAGTGGCTGGTAGTGAGCTGTGCTCTTCCCTGGTGGCACAGAGCCATGGTGTGAAGCACCGTGTGGATTAACGTGCAGTATTTTGTGCAGCAAAAGGTCTCAGCTCTGGGGAGCCATAACTCTAGACAGCTCTGCAGGGTCATAGACACTCAATGTGTCTCCCTTAACAATGCACATTCCCCCTGTGTGTTGAGCAGGGGAGGCACTGGCTGACTGATGGACCGAGGTGCATGCCCAGCTGCTTTCCAGGATGTTTTGTAGATATAATTTTCAAAAGCATCTGCCTGCTCAGTGGTGGGGAAAGATCAAGGCTGCTGCTGGATGTTTTGAAAAAGTCATGCCTTGAAGAATATGTTGTCAGCCTTAGGTGAATCTTAAGCACTTCTAAATCTCCCCACAGATGTTCCTTCTCTCTCCTGTAGAGGAGACATTGAGAAGTGTCCATGTGACTTTCAAGTTGCATACATGGTCTCAGAAATAAAACCCCAGAGACTAGATCTGAAAAGCTATGAAAGCAAAATTCCCACAGCAGCATATGTAGTGCTGTTCATATACATACATGCACAGGCTGTTCTTGAGATCTGCTTTCCAACTAGAAACAGAATTAAATATATTGTGAAGTGATTGATTTAAAAAATGCCAACACTCAAAAGCTTTGTTGGTGGACAAAGCTCTGCAAGTATTTGTTTTCATCAGGAGATTATCTGGTCTGGAGTTTGCAAACCAATTAAACGAGCCCTGGGGTTAAAATATTCACTTTGCTGAAATGCTGGAACTTTATACTTTCACTATTACTTAGCTAAATAAAAATATATTGTCAAAAAGAGAACTTTGGGCTTTTGGGCCTTGCACCTTTCTTTTTGCGTTGTATTTGGTTGTGTTGCTGGGTGATGTCATGGACTGCAGGACCTTGCACCCGTAAACATTTTCTCACAGCGAAGCAGTGCCACCCAATGGCTCCTCTCAGCACAGATGATGCATACATGCTCGAAAACAGGCACCTGGACACCTCTGGTCTGGGATTTATTGTCCCGAGGTGGGAATTAGCTGATCACTGGCAGCTACTCCCAGTCTTGTTGAGCAACACGTGGAGACTGAGCTGGAGCTTGGAGCAGCACAGCAGAGGGGGAGGGAATAGTCTCTGCTTGGAAAGAACTGAAGCTATTTGCAGCTCTGGGGAATACAGGGTGGCTGGTTCTCCCCGTCTCTTGTTGCCTATCTCTCCAGTGGGTCAGGGAAGAATGCTCTACCAGGAGATGGGACCTGTGCCTCAGCTCACCTCTGGGGTAGGCTCTGTCCTTAGCACACAAGGTGCCTCCCTGCTGCAGTGTGATTCAGTCAGGAGTCATCTTCTGGTGACTGTACCCTCGGCTTGCAAAAACCCATCCCTAGAAAATCTGTTTCTGAGGATCATCTCTGAATATTGGAGCCTAAATCTTAGTTTGGACAGCAGTTTTTCTTACACTTAGTTTAAAATGGCTGAGGGAGGATTTCTTTATCAAAATGTTTCCCATGCATAGGGCAACAGATGAAAGAAAACCCGGAACATTACCACATGCTGAGCTTGTGGCAGGATTTTTCTAATGCACCAGTTTAATAGCTATTTTCTTCTGCAGGGTCTCCTGAGCAAGCCATGTCCCACTACAGGCAGGCCATCCACCTGAGCCCTGCTCACCACGTGGCCATGGTGAACCTGGGCAGGCTTCACCGCTCCCTGGGGCAGAGCAAAGAGGCAGAAGTGTGGTACAAGCGGTAAGGATTTTTGGACAGAGGTTTTCCTCCTCCCCCTGTACCACTTGTCTCTACTAAAGAGCTTTATACACAAATCTTTCAGAGCATGTTTGGGATTTCCTCCCTTCATTCTCCATCTGAAACTAGATTTGGCTATTTTTGGGGCGTGCTTGGAGATGCAGCACAGACTCAGGCAGTGTTGACTTCCCTGGGCCTTTCCCAAGTCCCCAGGATGGGCACTGCAGCTTCTGGCTGGGGGATGTTTTAACAATAGTCAGAGGTTTCTCAGTGGCATTAGCAGGTTGTTAGCACAACTCCCACCCTGCTTGAAGCTGGTCTATGGGTGTTGCACCAGTAACAGTCATAACTTCTGCACAGCCCAGCACCAAACCCTTGGCACTATCAGGAACTCTGTCCCTTTCCAGCTATGTGCCAACAGGTAGGCTCTGACTCCCAGTACACAGTGAGGTGGACTGGGTGGGGTCTTTTTGCCTCTTTTTTGGGCTGACACTCCCCAGGTTCCATCACTGTCAGCCATCCCCTCCTGCTGCATGCTCATGTGTACTTTGGAAATGGCCCTTTCCTCTTCTCAGGTGGCCAGGGGGATTGCTGCTGTAAGCACAGTCATCCCTCCCTGGGACCTTAACTTTATGCTTCCCAGGTTGGGGATGAGCAGGGTGCAGAGCTTTGCTGCTCCATCCCAGCACAAGCCACACCTGACTCTTCCCTTCAATCCCCATGCCAACTGGAAGCATCTCTTTTCCCCAAATTCAGGGCACTGAAGGTATCCCAGAAGGCTGAAATCCTGTCCCCTCTCGGGGCTCTGTATTACAACACAGGACGCTATGAGGAAGCATTGCAGGTTTACAGGGAAGCAGCATCACTGCAGCCTTCAAACAAAGAGATCCGACTGGCACTGGTGAGTGCGGGGCAAGCTCAGCCAGGGCACAAAAGTGGAGCATCAGTCACTGGGTGCAGCATCATGTATTACAGAGGGTTGAGCCTTTTAAGATCATAACCCTTTATAATGTGTCTCTGTAGGCACAGGTTTTAGCAATGATGGGGAGGACAAAAGAAGCTGAAAAGATGACAAACCATATACTTAATGAGGATGCAGAGTGTCTGGAGTGCTACCGCCTTCTGTCAGCCATCTACAGCAAGCAGGAGCACTATGCCAAGGTACTATGGCCATGGGGTACCCTTGACCCACGGGCTCACACTCAGAGCTGAGGCTGAATTTTGCACTCTATCTCTCCAGAGGCATGTCACATGCTTTAGCATACATCCAGTAGATTATTTTTTCACTAAACCCTTCTTTTTATCTGGGTACTGATGAGACTGAAGCTAAGCAGTGTGGTTTTCTTATCACTTACTGCTCCTACTGCTGTCAGCCCCACTGCCCATCAGCCCCAGGCATCTAAAAAACTCATTTCCATGTGTTAATGATGTGGGGCAAACAAGGGAAGGAGGAAGATGACTGTTGGGCTGAGAGTCCTTAATGGTGAGGAGAGCATGAGAAGGGGGAAGGCACTGAATATGGTAACATAATGTCCTCTTGCTTTTTCACAGGCGCTTGAAGCTATAGAAAAAGCACTTCAGCTAAAACCAAAGGATCCAAAAGTCATATCAGAGCTCTTTTTCACTAAAGGAAACCAGCTAAGAGAACAGAATCTCCTTGACCAGGCTTTCGAGGTATGACTGCTCTAAGACCTATGGTTAGTTTTATAGGTTACGTGATAGAGTTGGCTCATTGCATTTAATACTCCCTGGTGCATATACCCTGGCTGCTGGACTTAGGGGCTCAGAGTTCCTCAGGTAGTACAGAGGAAGCTATAGGGCAGCTAACTTTACTAGATTTAATTGCAACTTTTTTCCTCATTCCTGTCTGGAAATCCAGCTCCCTGCTCTGAGAGGTGAAGCACAGATTTGTGGTGGGATTATGGAGGAGCCTAGGCCTTCTTTAATTGACTAGACCCTTGTCCCATTGAGCCCCAGCCCTTCTTGCTGTCAATGGCCAACTCCAGGTGGCTTAAGTGAAAGCTTGAGCACCTGTGAGAGCTCACCATGTTGTTATATTTTACCTCAGTAACTATTAGCTGAGAGATTGGCTTATTCTGTGGAGCTTGATAGCTCAGAAATTATGTTAGTATTAAATAATCATACAGAAGCAACCTGGTCTAGTGGAAGGTGTCCCTGACAATGGCAGGGGAATTGGAACAATATGATCTTTAGGGTCGCTTCCAACCCAGATAACATTATTGTGACAGTTTTGAATGTTCTCAATACCTCTAGAGATATTTAATCCTGATTTGAATCTCTTCCTGTTGTAACACTGTAAAATCATTCTGTTTGACAGAGTCCAGAAGGTCTTTATTGCTCCTTCTCCTATGCAGAGTGGCAGAAGCAGTGGGGAGGGAAAGCACTGCCTTCAGGTCCTTGTGAAACCTCCACATAAGTGTCTGTACTGAAGTCTGCTGCCAGCTCCAAATCAAAGCCATTCAGATAAAGAGAAACCATATGGCTGTGGTTGGCATTGCCCAAGGAAATGACCCTGATGTGCAGGAGACCCCAGTGGTGCAGGGGGCAGGGAGGGGATCACAGGGGTGGCTCCTTGTACAGTGCTGTCAGCAGGAGAAACCTGTGAGACAAACTCAGCCATGAAGCAGTATATTATATTGCCCCTGCTGTAAAGAAAATGAAATTCCGTTTGTGCATTGTATATGAGAAGAATTTGAAATTACATTTTAAATGGCTTCAGGCGAGGAAACTGTTTCTCCTTCCCCTCCAGCACTAGTTTTGTTTGAAGACTCTTAACCTAAAAATGTTTCATGTTTATGTAGAGCTATAAGCGGGCTGTGGAGCTGAACCCAGACCAAGCACAGGCCTGGATGAATATGGGAGGCATCGAGCACATCAAGGTATGACAATTTTGCTTTTCCTTAAGCTATCAAGTGCAGAGACTACTACTCAGGACAGAAAGCTAAATTGGTTTCAAACTGCCAAGAATTGCATGTTTGTGAACAGCAAGTGTTCCCAACATATTTTATCCAAAAAGAAGGAAAGTCTCTCCACCCCAACTACAATTTTGTAACCAGGTTACTTGGTAATATGTATCTTGGAATGTAAATCTTGTATTTTAAGAGGGCATGCTGCAAGGAACAACCTGCCCAACTCTAAAGCTTTCCTGCTTCAGTCGTTGACCTACCTTAGAAAAATGTCACCATGAGCTGACTTTTAAGATTTCTCTCTACCTAACTAATTTAATAAAGATGTCTAATGCAGAATACTGGCATGAAATTATGGAAATAGACAGTCTGCCCTGTGGTTGCTTATTTTTTTGAATACTTTAGCATATCATTATGATTTTGGTCTTAAGGAGTCACATTGTGTGATGTCCTTAAGCTGTCCTGTTGCTGAGTAAAACTCTTCTGATGCAACATAACAGAAAAATGTATATCTACTTCTTGCCTTGTGTGTTTCATCAAATTTAGGCTAATGGCACTCAGTGATCTATTTCATAATGAAGATGTATTCTCATAACTTAACAATGTAAAGTTTCATGAGCTCTGTTTCCCCTGTGTTATAGTCTTCACCTTTCCTTAGGAATGAACTTTCTATGTCAGGGCATGTGAATGAGATCTGCCACCCATTTTGTTTGCAGGGGAGCTACGTCACTGCCCGGGACTACTATGAGAAAGCCTTACAGCTGGTTCCAAACAGCAAGTTGCTGAAGGAGAATCTGGCCAAACTGGATCGCTTGGAGAAACGGTTTCAGGAAGTCCAGGAGAAAGACCAAGCATAGCATTCAGTCACCAGTGGAAAGACACTTATGCCCCTTGGAGAAGAGTGTGATGGAAGTCTGTTGCTCAAAGTGATACTGAAGGAACTCTGATAGGACTCAGAATTAAAGAAGGCAAATTTCGAATGCATGCTTATGTTTGACCAAAGTCACAGGAGACATTCAGCTCCTGTGGGACATGCTGGAGAATGAATGAAAACCTTCCTTTAATCAAGATTTATGTTTAGGCTGAACCCATTTTAATCACACCAGGAGTGTGGATGGGAGATGTACCTTCAACATCTTGGTTATCACTGGGGAAACCATGGAGATGCAGCACTCATCCATTGCAGCAGGGGTGAAGTAGCACCTCCTGTTACTCAACACGGGCTCACCTCATCCATGTAGAGTATTCCTGATGGGCTTCATTGCAAGTGCTGTCCAGGTCTTGCTGCAGACAGGAAAAATGGTCATTATGGTCACATGAAAAGGTTTCAAGGGGTTAATGCTGAGGAAATGGTGGCAACTTTTACAGCTCTAAATGTGACTTGAAAATTATTCTAAAGAAAGGGAAAACTATCTAAATATTGCCCTGGAAGGATGATTCTACAAGTAGGACAAATGATCCTTTGAGGGAAAACTTAACCTGAATGTTTTACTCATTAGATAGTAATTTTGTAGTAAGTCAGGTTCATGATGTCAGTTTTGTCAAATATCATGTGGCTTTACCCTTTGCCCTCTCCCTCCAGGCCAAATAATTATTACTCTGAAAAAGCCTGAAACATCCAAAGGCAATGGGAAGCTCTAGGATTACTTGTCCTCCTGCTCAGTCCCTGGTATGAAAAACAAACAATCTATCTGATCAATATAGAAGGTAAAGTAAAGCCACAGAGAGATTAGGGAATATTTCCTGGCCTAGAAAGGTACTAAGGAGGCTCTTTTATGGGTGTGCAGGGACAAAGCCCTATTATCATCGTGATAACACTGACAAAACACTTTGTCAAAGTGTTCTCACCCCCTCCCCCAAGAGATACAGAAAATGACCTACAGTTGAACAGTCATAAATATATATTTTTTAAATACCGAAGTGGGAAAACAAATTCTCTTCAGAACTGGGGCTTTTATTTTTGAGCTTTATTTATTTAACTTATAATAATCAAATAATTAATATATAGTCTCTGTTTTATACGAATTGGGCAATATCTTTCGCAGCTGGCCACGTAACGGGGCGTTGTGACTTGTATTGTCTGAAGTTAGAAAAATGCAGTGCCACCAAGGTGTGCTTGAATAATTCCCTCTAATGATTCTAGGGCAAATGGCTGCAGAGCACATTGAACCACACTGTCCCTGCAGTAACAGCAGTTCTGCTGCTTTCACCAGGGTTTGGACCAATTCACAGAGAGCATTAATGGGATTGTGTTTGACGCCTTTGGGTTTGGACATCAGGGCAAGTCATCGGTTTGTTCCTCTTGCAGCAGGAAACTGCTGTAAAAATTGTTTTATTTGAGCTTAACTGTGGCCTGTCCCTGCAGAAGACCAGCCTAGGGTTTAGCATTTTTAGTAAAGGACAGTTCAGATTAGGTATGCAATGCCTTAAAACACATCTGTCAGGAAAAGCCTGTGTGGCAGGCACCCATCTGGTGCTCAGATATAGTTGGTGCTGACCAACCACCTCAGCAAGCTCCAAATTCACTCAGTGTGATGGGACAGCCATGTGCTGGTGGCGTTGCTGATTTCATTTTAAAAGCTTGGCATCTAGCTGCTACTGGTGGTCAAATTACTGACAAATTATTGATGTGACCCCAACTGCATTTGGAGCTGAGGTGCAATTGTTTGCCCTGCCAGGGCTTGTGGACCCGCTAGAGCCATGGTTGTGCACCCACCAAGACCTGGCTGGACTTGGGAGGTACTGGTCCCCACTGGCCAAGGAGACTGGCTAGTGCTTACAGATGAGCAGAGGTGGGAGAGAGACATCACTGAGGGGAAGAGGGGGTAACACACTCTCCCTTCAAACCAGCTTCCCAAGGGAGCAGCTGGACCAGACAAGCAAGTCTTTTGCTGGTGAATTTTCTCCTCTGCCCCCAGCCCAAACAGCCTACTTTGCTTTCCACAGCCAACGGTAGGTTTGAGCTCCTGGGGCTGGGTCACCAACCCTCCCTTGTGTTGTCTCACAACTTTTGTGGCTGTGGACTTGCTGAACTGACATTTCTGCAGGTCCCCAGTGCAGGCACTCTTCTGGATGCCATCTGCAGAGTAGATTTGCACAGCCCTGGTGCTGCCAGTATGGCCAGGAGGAGATGGGGTCATGCCAGCAGAGCCCCATGGGATGGGCAAACCAAAGCTTAAATGGCTTCTGAGATAAATCAGTTCCACATCATGCATTGAAAAGTTGTAGATGGTTCATTACTGGGATATTCAGAGATACCTGGACCACAAAGCTCTCTGCCTATCCCCAAGGGGAGCCTGCCTTCAGGGCAGCTTCCCCATGTGCCCAGGCTGGCTGGCTGCCTATGGTGCTGTGTAGAGTTTGGGGGCTGGCAGAGCAGTGTTTGGTACAGCCCACAACAGCAGTACTGTGCAAGGAGTACTCCTGTGGAGGAGACGTCTGCAGAGTGCTCCGACAGCTAGCTGAAGCATGGGGGGCAGGGTGAGGGGGAGATGCATCTCCTTTAAAAATGTGTATCAACTATAAACTTTGCCTCATAAAGATATATTAAATAAATGCTATATATTCTACAAGCCTCGCTGCAGTGTGGCTTTAAATTATGGCCAATGAAACATATTTTTTCAACTACAGAAGAAGTTGTATTTTTTATAGCAATGCTTTGTGGCGGGGGGGATGACTTGGTTTTATGTTTTTAACTTCATCTTAAATCTCAATTTGTCTTTCCTGAGACCTGGTAGAAATTATTGTCTCATTCTTGTCCTAGAACCTGATCAAAGCCATCCTGACCTCCTAAAACCGGTGCATGTGTAGAAGTATAATATAGCTTTGGGTGCTCCCCTTCCAGATCTTGGAGAAGGAATACCATTTGTGCAACACTGTCTTACTTGCAGAATAATGGAGAAAGGGAGGTGGTTTGGTTGGAAGGCATAGCATATGTACATCCACTTGCCTGAATTAGGCAGGTAACATATCCATAGATTCTAATCCCAGTTGAACCAGTTTACATTTATATGCCGACTCTCCACATTTTGGAGCTGGGTTTATGGGAGTTAGGGAGATAGAAGGGCTCAGGAATGAGTGCTGCATTCCTGAACCAGTGCTTTATACCCCATCTATGCAGGATGACAGTCTACAAACTGGCAGCATATTTGGAGAACAGCTCAGACCATGAGCTACCAAAGCAGTTAAACCCTTGTGAAGTTCTGAGCTGACTCGTTGTCTTGTTGGTGCCCATGCTGAAACACTGTGTTTGTTCAGGGCATTAATCATGTGAAAGGTTTATTGCAGGCGAAGAATGGAGTATGATATGAAATGGGTTACCTCCACCGAAGTGGAATGCTATTGTGGAAGATAAATCGAGCAACTTACCTTGTGATAGACTGTATATTATCTTAATTAATCATAGGAAATGTCCTCTTCCTCTAGCATTGCACAGCTTCAAAAATAATGAGTTAGAAATACATTGTTTTCTGCCAACTCCAACGCACAGCATGGTTAGCAGCAATTGCAAATTAATAAATGGCTGAAGCTCTGCCTGGTGGGGGAGAGTTCATGCTCTCTGCAAGTTGCATTGGCTAAACCTCAGTGCTCACCAATCTGAAAGTGGAGAATTAATGGAAAGCTGGTTAGACAGGACCCTCATGTACCCACTGTGCATTTTAATCCTAAATGAGAAATATAATAATTGTGTTGCTTTTTCCTTTCTCCATGAATAATATTTGCAGCTGATGGGTTTTGTTTTATTTTATTGCTTATTTAAATTCCAGCATTCTTTGTTTCCATCCCTTTTCTATTGTCCAGGATAAATGGATGCAGTGGGGAGCACTTTCTCCCTCTCATAGACTCCTTGGACTAGATTTTCCTACAATTGTGCAGGTAATTTGTTTTGGCCAAACAGTAAGTGAATGCAGCAGTGCAAATGGCCTTCATTCCAGAGATCTCGATGAGGACAGGGGACTGTGCATGCATATGGGTGGAAAAGAAGTTTAAAAAATCTGAAATAAAGAGCCAAACTTGCAGGGGAGGCAAGATGTGACCCTAAAATGAACTAAAAACTGTGCAAGAAACCAGGCCAGATGCGATATACAGTATTTGGTGAAGGAAGATAATTGTCATTCTAATTTAATGATTAGGCAACTTAGAATATAGTCATTCGCCCCACTTGTCCTCCAACTCAGTGAAATAGTTGATGAATGCTCAAGTTTCCTAAATCTATTTGTGATTAAGTTGGCCAAGTGCTCAATTTCTATCTTTCATGTATTCAATTATGCACAATCTTTGGGAAAAAACAGCACTTAGAGGGTTTTTTTCCCCAACCTTCAGTCTCTTGCAGCAATTTTGAAATGCACCATTTTGCTTTCATGTACATTTAAACCCAGCAGCAAAGGGGAAAAAAAAGCAAAAAAAAAAAAGCCCAAAACCAGAACAAAACAAAAAAAAACATGCTTGGCATTCATTAGTGTTTTAATGTGGCAAAGTTGCTTCAGGTAACCTTGATAACTTTGTGCTAAAGTTCATTGCCATGTTTGTACTGACTTGCTGGAAACTTTTTCTTCTGGAAAATCCCTGCAGCAGTATCCTCTGTAAAAGTTATGGCTTCCTGCAACTGTGTTACTGTAGAAACCTCTGCCTGAAGTGAGTGTCACGCTGTGTGTTCTTCTCATGCAGGAGCTGTTTGCATTGCCTGTTGTTCATACGGTTCTTATTTCTGTATCTATTTTTTTTAATCAGTTGTGCATATCTTTTTTAAAAGAAACAAAACTACAAGAAAACAGCCCATGGATTAGAAATCTTTTAAAAATAAACACACACTTAGCAGCAGCTGGATGTACGTCAGCGACACACGGATTTGCGAAGTCTTTGCTTTTTTCACTGTGGGATTTATGGCTAGATTTCACATAAAGGAGTTATGCTCCAAGTCTTTGCAAAAGAAAATGTATGTAAATGTCTATTTTATATAAAAGGTAAGAAAATTAAATGCCGTTTCTGGTTTTGTTCTCATTCTTTAAGATCAACCACGAACAAGTTCTTTTGGATCAACCATGAGAAAGTTTTTTCAGAGGTGGAAGCGCCAAAGTTTCTAACTTCACTTGATTTTAGTGCCCCAGGAGTCTTGGTTATGGGTCATGTAGGAACCACTATGCTGCACATGTATTTGAGTCTGGGCACATAAAAATATTGGAGCAGGCAATTTTTGGAGCCTGAGCATGAGAAAAGATGTGTGCTGGTGCTTACATGGTCTCGATGACTGGACATGTTATACAGTCATAAGGTCTTCATGTCAGGCTTTATACATCTGTCAGGAATGTCTCAAACAGGTCTACAGAGTGCCAAGAGAAAAAAAATAGAAATGAAAAATAAACTAAATTTGTTGTAAACCCCTTTTTCCTGGCAGACATTCCTAGATGCTCCTGCATGTTTCCAGGGCTTGAGTTCACTGAGGGAATAGTGATGGTGATAAACACTTCTATTGAAAAGGACCTGATAGAGAATCAAAAGCCCTGAACATATCCCATAGTGCTTCCTGCCATCCTGGTGTGTGAATGGTGATCAGAGTAACTTGCTTCTGCTAGTGAAGCCAGTGCTAAAGAGATCTCCCCGCCCTGTTCTGATATGATGCTGGTCCTTCTGCTGTTGCTAATGTAATTTTGCACCCCACCTAAGGGAATGGTGTCTTCTCCATCATTTATCTCTCTGATAAAGTCTATTTATTTTCCACTTCACTAGTGGACTTTCTGCTATAGCTATAATCACCACAGTCTGGAAATCACCACCATAGTCTAGAAAAGCTAGTCAGCAGTAAGGGCTAGGGAGAACTGGGTCCAGGTCAGTGGCTTAGAAAATTATGTCTGAGCTTTGCAGTAGATAAGTGCTCTGAGGTCAGAGAGTGGCCTGGGAATACAACAAAATGTTATTAAAAAGGGAGGGAGAGAGAGGCTAGGCTGAACAGGGCAGCACGTAGCTGAGCCCCTCTGCAGCCTGGAGTGCTGCACGAGTTGTACAAGGATCCCCACAATCTCATGGGGTGAGTCCCACTTGTTACTGCTAAGGTCTTGGGGTAGTTGGCCACCTGAGTAGGGGTGAAGGATGTGGACTGGCACTCACATAAGGTGGGGTGGGAAATTGGTGTGCTTTCTAATGCCTGTCAACCTTAAATCAAGCAGCATTGCCTTTAAGCCTACACAGAGGACATCAGCCTCAGAGTAGAGAGGGTTTAATGGCGTCATTTTGGATCCAGTCTCAGTTGCCTGGTGACTCCAGTGTATTATTCCAGGCTCTCACGAGAGCAAACACAGTGCAAGTACCTCCTAAATCATAAGCATTATATTGCTTATGTTCACATGGCTTGGAACTGAGCTCTTAGCCCAGCCTTGGCCTGGGAGAGGCAGGAAATCCCTCGTATTGGCATTGGGAACACATTGGACAGGAGTGATATTTAGCTGGTGCAGACAGAGGCCAGCTGAAGGGATTGGAGGAAGAGCTGCTGTCCTTTGCTCAGCAAAAGAGCCAGAGACCTGATGCTACCCTTCTCCCACAACCACCCAGCCTAGAGCAGGAGACCTCCAGTATCAGAAGTTGCAGTCTTTTCTTTGTTTCCCAGGCACCTGAGAGCACAGCTCCTGTGTGATCCCTGCTGTGATGATTGTGTTCCGGAGCTGGCCCAGCAGAGCAGCACACCCTTCCTCCTCCACCTCACATGGGGTCTGGCAGGCCTGTCACTGTGCACATCACTCCCTGCTGGGTGAGGACTGCTGAGGTTTCTCCCTAGAAAACACAAATGAGATCGCCATGGATTTATCTCTATCTGCACAGGTCAATGAAGCAGCTAAAACTTCAGACCAAGACATCTCTAAGTCAAAGTGTCCCCATGCTCATTGTCCACATTCCTAAGGTGCCAAAAGGTGATGTGAGAAAGCTGTGTCTCCTTGTGGTGTGTTTCAGACTAAGCCAAGACGGAGAGCTGGGCCAGCTCAGTTCAGGGACAAGACCTTTTGTGATTACTTTACTAGCACATGTTAAATTCCCCAGGCTACTTAAGGTATGGAAGCTTCTAAAAATAAATTTTGAGTGAAGACTGGTGGTATCATTATAACCTGTTGCACTTATTACTTAATTTTGTAAGTCCCAGTTGCATTTCATTAAGAATAATTAGGCTGCTGGGTGAAATCTAAATTTGCTTTTTTATGGCTGAGCACACACATCATGACAGTACCTCACAAGAGACCACAGCTTTGCACACATCAGCTTCTTGTAAAGAAATGCAATTTCTGTGTGTTTTCATTTATCTCCATGTAATCGCCTTCAGCTTGGAGCTCAGACTGAAGTCAAGAAAGCTGTTGCACCTGGGATTTGTCCCATTAATTCCCTAACTGTCAAAAGAGCCTGAGGTGATGCATTTGAGCATGTGAGGTCTCATCTCACTGAAAGACACTGGGTTTTAATGTTTTCTACATAGCCATAAAGTGTGGAGTTTGTTCCAGTGACCTGAAGAGCCCAGAGGATGCTCTCCAGCTGGGAGTAGTTCTTGGGAGACAGTCAGAGCCTGGGAGGCAGCCCTGGCAGATCTGTGTTGCAGTGTGTTGCCCTCCCTGGGAAGGAGAAGAAGAGGCAGAAGCTATCTGTCTTTCATCCTTGAGTAGATGAATGCTGGTCACTCAGGAGAGGAAGTTGGACTAAAAGTCATTTTTGCCCAGCTTCCCAAGTCTGGTCCAAGAAGATGCTACTGCTGCTCACTCACTACATGGCAACCTGGAGCAGTAAGTCAGCCTCACCTCCCCTCTTGCTCTTGAACATCTTGCAGCAAAAGTTCCCCTTAGGACACAGGGAGCTCCAGGGCCACGTGTGTGGCCCCCACTGAGGGAGGCAAACAGCCCTGCTGGGATGAGCCAGTGCTTTTCCAGTCAAGTCTGTGGCACATGTCTCTCCAGGGCCATGGGCCCTTGGAGCAGTTCATGCACTCCCAGCACCCTGATTGCTCCTGTTGTGTCACTGCATGTATCTCCCCAAAGCCTGGGGAGAGGAGCCTCCTGCCCAGGGAGTTTGCAAGCTAAATCCACATGTCCTGTTCAGCATTCAGGAGCTTTGTGTGGTGTGGGCAGCCCTGGGGCAGAGACCAAGGTGTGGAAATCTCTCATGGCTCTTCTAAATGTCTAAATCTCTAGTTCTAAAAGGCTTTGTCGTTAAAGGACCCTGCTCAACTAAGCAAACATCCAGAGAAGCATTTCTGAGTCAGAAGAAGCACTACAGCTTCCTGGTAAAAGCAGCCCTGGTGACTGGCCCATCACTCCTAGCAGTCACGTTGATTTTTGTATTTTTAACGCAAGACCAGCTTCACAGGCCATTGCTAAGACCTCTTAATGGGCAGGGACAATGATATAAGAGGGCCCTTTGCCAGCCCTTTTATAATCCATTATAATGTAATTGCAGACCAGTCATCTTCATATCTGTTTCTTGCTCAACTCAAGCATCATTTTTGAGGACTAATGTTGAATAATAAGAAAGTTGCTATGGTATAAAAATTTCAATGTGCAAGATTAACCTTGATAATGACCTGCCTCCTTGTGTCTATTCCATGCAAAACGAGTCAGGGCCTTTACTCTCCACTGTTATGTTTCCATGCTGTTCCTATGTTCCCAGCACCGCAGCATTTGCATTGCCAGGCAATCCTGGTGTCAAACTTTGCTGGGAAGTATGAGAACATTCCATTTCCAGTTAATACTCTCCTGAGATTAAAGCTGAGCTGTGCCATTAGTGGGCCTGTTACTTACAGTTGGAAGTGATTAGAAAATGAATGTAGGGGTTTCCCTGAGTGGGGAAAAATAGTAAATCTTAATTTACTAGAAAGCATTGAAGCAAAGGCTTGGGTTGAACCCCTGATACCTTGATTCAGGATGCTTGGGGCCACGATTCAGGGGCAGACAGCAGTGGTAAAGTGCATGCCTGCCAGGATTCCTGGACTTGCCATCTCCAAAGGCTGAGTGGGTGAATTAGCATGGTGGTAATTCACAGCAGCTGGACTTGCCAGGACTTCCCATGCAGGTTAGAGAAGAGCTTGAGGAGAAGAGTTTAAAACAACCAAATCCAAAACTACTAGAAATGAGTAATAAATGGGCTTCAAAACTCTTATCTGAGCACTGGGGTTTCTTTGGACTCTCAAGTGAATGTAGTCTGGAGAAAAGGGGTATTTGCTGTGGGTCTGGGTTTTGTACTGTTTTGGCAATAGTTCAGGCAGACATTTCATCAGCCCTAATTGCAAACATCTCAAGAAGAGCTCATTGCTGTGTTGCTGTGCTGTGAGAGTTGATGATAGGAAACACTGACAGCTGAAACTTAGGTGAGTTGAGCAGCTCCTGTGGATGTCTCTTGTGATGCCTGTTACCAGGCAGAGCTGTGAACCCACTTCATATCTCCCATTGAGTGTAAAACTGTCCCACTGCACTCTAGAGCACTTGCCGGGTCCCTAGAGGAGGGTAAACTCCTTTGCCAGAGATCTGGTTTGCTAAAGATGGGATTTGCTCATCTGTTTGTTTGGTAACTCTGCTTTGATAGTGGGGCCATCTACCTAATTGCTAAAAGAAGTACTGAATGGTCTTTTGACTCTGCTGGAGCTGATTGCTCTGAATTTAACCATGACATTATATTGCTTATAAAATATGCAGAAAAACCATAATGGGCATACACTTGTCTAGTGGTAATTTAAACTACATGTAGCTGCCTAAAATTATCATAAAGCTCTCAGTTGTAGGCCTCTGTTCATGTTCTAAATGCACTGATAACAAAATTAGAAAGGAGGATTTATGGGGCAAAAATGACTTGGCAATCAGTTCCCATTGCTTTTAAAGCTTCTCATATGCCTTTTAGGATCCCAGATTGCAGGTAACAAGGGCTGAGCTTGATGTTTCAAGGTCAAAAAACAAAACAAAAAGGTTCTGTGAGTTTCAAGGCAAAGGATAAACTATCCTTGTCCCTGTACTGAGCTGGCTACAGTGAAATCTGCTGGCACCTCTCCTGGCAGCTCTGTGCTTGTTAGGTATCAACAGTGGCTTGATGGATAGCAGATGAAACAAGAAACCTATTTATCCATTTAAAAGAAAGCTCAGCTTTTCTAGCTGGAGGTCAGGGAATCCCATGTTTCTGCTAATGGGAAATTAGCCCAGCTGAAATTCCTGTTACCGAAGGCCAGCCCCAGATGCAGGGCAGGAACATGTTGTGGGGTTGCAGTCCCATCTGTTATGCCTTAATTCTTACCGAGGTAACACCACTGGGTTAATTCTTGTCCTAGGCTTTGATTAATTGTCCCCGAAGTTTGTCCCTCGGTCAGGGTCTGTGCTCTGGTTATGCCTGTCTTCCCTTTGTGAGATTCCAGTGTGCCCTTGCATTTCTCTAGTACAAGATGTACTGGTGTTGTTTCCTTCTTGGCTACCTGCTGGAAAGCCATTGGCTTCCTCTTGGCTATAGCCCTGGGCTATTGGCTAGCAGCGGGCTGCAAGGGTCTTGCCCACTGAGAAGCCAAGTGAATTATCATCTGCTCACTCCGAGTGCTTCTACAGGTGAAGTCAGAGCCTCTGGAGGTAACCTCAGGGTGTAAGGGAAGTGTCACAAGTCTTCAACTTCCTAATCTTTTCAAAGGCAATTCCCTGTGTTGTGTACAGATACGATGAGTTACAGCCAACGGGCAATGTCTGCCTGAGACCATCAGATGGCAGCCAACATAAAATAACCTGTCACTGTGGTGTCTCAAAACACTCGTTTGAATGGTGGCAGCCTTACAGTTTGCCCATAATGGAAGGAATAAGGGAAGCAAATCAAAGAAATGTTCATTTCAGGGGTCAGACATCCTGGAAGGCAGCAGAAGGAAGGCTGCTGAGGGCTGCCTATGGGCCTGTACCCTGGTTACACAGACATGTCTCTAGGCATGAACTGGGTTTGACAGGATGAGGAAACTGCAGGGGTTCTTGTTCTGCTCCTCAGAAGGCTGAGCACTGACAGTGCCCCAGCAAATCTGCCAAGGAGAACAGTGATCCATTTTTCTCCTGGTATCAAGGAAAAAAAAAACCCAATATGACTCTGGATTGAACTGAGATGCATCTTTTGAGAAAGTGTCTCCCTTACCCACTACTCTGTTCCTGCAAATGTGAGCAGAAACCTCTGCCATTTGACACCCTCAGACACCTTGTCCCAGCCACTAGCCACACATAGTGTCCCAGCCTAGGAGCCTTCTACATACCTCCTTTGATCTGATCAGCACTGGTTTTTGGGGAGAAAGATGTCAAGAGTTTCTCACAAGCACCAAGCCATTCCCACACTATGTGAGACTCATAGAAGCAATCTGGTCTCCTTGTCTCTGCTAGGCAGTTCCATCTCTTTTGCCCTCTTTCTGAGTATCCTTCTGCTTACATTAACATTCAATCTTCCTGATCTTTGCATCTCAATTTGGCATGTATATATTCAACTACATGTGGCTAACCTCAGTTTGTAGTCTCATTTTATAAATACCTATGTGCGACTATGATGTTCTGGGAAGGGAATTATTGGAATGGTGTGACTTGAAGGAATTTTATGCCTGTAAATGAGGTTCCTCGATGCATGTTGTTCCTGCACTCATTTATGCACCCTTTCCTCTGCAGGGGATGAGGTTCAGCCCTTCTGTCTTCCCCACAGGGAAGAAGACTACCAGGCTGGGACACTATGTGTGGCCAGTGGCTGGGGCAAGGTGTCTGAGGATGAGTCAGATGGCAGGGGTTTCTGCTCACATTTGCAGGAACAGACTAGTGGATAAGGGAAAGGAGACTCTTTAAGAAACAGATGCAAGAGAAGGTGACTCCTGCCAGATGGAATATTCAAGTACCCCTTTGCTCATCAGGTCTTCTTTTCTTGTCAAAGAACCAGGCCCTGTAGGGATGTGCAGATCAGCATTTTCCTGCAGCATGGGACCTTGGAGCACATTAGAGAAGGTTGTGCTTTGCTGCTGTGCATACTCATTGGAGTGTCTTGCAAGTGGAATTGTCCTTACAAGGTGGGGGCACTGACTCCTGTCCTGAAGGAGCTGGAGCTGCCCCTCATTGACAGCCAGACCTGCAGTGCACTGTGGAGAAGCATGAACCTGCCACTGGTGCTGAACTCCCTGCTGCGTGCTGGCTTAGCTGACAGTGTGCAAGGTAACAGCTCATCTGCCCTGGCTCCTGTTGTGCAGCAGGCTTGTCCTGTCCACCCACAAACCTTCTTCTCTCCTGGGAAGAAAGGGAAGCCACAGCACCGAGAGTGCTGCCAGCACCTTGCTGAGCAAGGGCTTAACAAGGAACTTCAGGGTATCAGCAGTCTCTTATGGATGGGAGTATGGATGTGAGCAGGACACTGAAGCATGATGCCTAGACCTGCTCTGGGTATTTCTAAGAGTAGGAACTCCATCTCTGCATACAAGTGCCACCATCTCTGCTGAAACTGGTGGGGACCTTCAGTGGTGGGACTCCAGGCAATGGGCAAGGGAACAGTACAGTCTTAAAAGTAGATTCTTATTCATTCTCACAGCTAATCTCTGGATTCTCAGCTGCCAAACCAGTGCTGAGTTCAGGGAATACCATGCTGGTACATTTTGAAAGTGATGGGGAGAAGAGCTTCAGAGGGTTAAAGCTCGGCTCACTTTCGTTCATTCAGGTTAGCAGAGAGATGTTTGCTGTGTCTAACAATTTCCACATCATCTGCCACTATTCTTAGATACCTGAGCTTTTATTTCAGGCTAATCTTGCTACATTCTGTCAAGATAACTTTAAAACAGAACAGCTACTTGTAGCAGAGCTCCATTTGGTGAATAAGTGAGATAAATCGACTGCTTTTTTTTTTAGTCTCGCTGAGAAATGAGATGACTTACTTCTGCTACCTGAAATAAGCAGCCTTGTTAATTCTGTCAGTCTGATATTTCCGGTGAAAACCTCATTATGGAGGATAGTCTTGATCTTGGGGACTAGTCTGCTATTGTTGCTTTCTGCTTTCATGAGTGTGTGCCAGCTGCTGCTTGAAGGGGTGAATAACTTTTCCCTTCCAGAGTGGCAACTTTGAGAGGACAAGCCAGAGTTAACTCTTATTTTCCTCAAGTTGCAGAGGACGCAGGAAGAGATGATTCAGGATTAACTGTATCGATGTTGCCTCTGAAGGAGGTAAAGAACTTAAATTCTGGTTGGTTGATCTAGTCTGAGGAGTTTCCCTCTAACATATGAGGATTATGCAGTGAGGCAAATGATTTCTGACCTCAGCTCCCCTTTTGTGCAATTCTTGCATGGATGGAAAGTGATAGGCAGGTGCCCCACCTCCCATTAGCCACATCTGTGGTGCCTCCTCTCCATTCCAGTTGCATGCACTTCCTATGGGGAGTGGAGACACAGCGTGAAAGACACTTGCCTGTGAAAGTACAGCTAGTTTTCTGGCTGTCTTGCAGACACCTGTGATTTTCTCCCAGTTACTCCCCAGTGGCTCTTCAAGCATGTTGGTGGGGCTGGGGAGGCATGTCCTCTGTTGGCCATGGCACACCACCCTGACGCTCCTTGGGGAGCACCAGTGTGGTGTCATCAACACTATGTGACTGCTGACAGCCACCCACTGTGTGCAGCTGTGAGTGTGGCAAGCATGTTCCTGGCCCCTCTCTGTTCCTCCCCCATACTGTGCAGTCTCCTTGCTCCTCCAGGCTGGGTGCACACCATCTTGTCCTTTACAAAACCCTCCTTCTGCCCTTCCTCCATGAACACCGATTTTAGACATGGGAACAGTTTGGTCTTCCTCGTAGGAGATCCATTAAAATTAATTGGACTGTCTGCTATTGGAGCCAGAACTGATGCAACACACTTGTCATGGTGAGAAGCTCTTGCTCAGCAGTCCTGGGAATAAGTGACTAATTAGAGAAGGGATGTATGACTGCTGAATTAGGAAGCTGTATGACTGACTGTAAGTAGTTCTAATGTGTTTGCATTCATTACACTGATCCAGTAAACCCTTGCATTGGACTGTGACAGCAGGAGACAATGACAGACCCCTAATAGAGTAAACAGAACAGATATGGCCCAAGCAATACCATTAAAAATGTTGACTTTGGTGTATTTGACCCTACAATATTTCTCAAAGCAGATCTATATGCACAGATAAAATGGTGTTGACAGCAAGGCAAAGTGACTGATATGTAGCACAGGTTGAAGAATGAGAAAGGAAATTCAGTAACTATGGTCTCATTCAGCTAACTTGCAGTGTAAGGAAGTATGTCTTACACCTAGTTCTTACTACCAGCAGTCAAAGTCTTAAAATCTAACAGAGACAACTGAGTGTCCTGAGCATCTTTCTCCCTTGGTACCAAGGAATATGTTTGTCTATAAAAAGCTTGCTGACTCTTCGTGGTGGGGAAGAAGAAGAAATACATGTGGAAAAGAAGCTCAAGTGACTCACACTAGTCTTCTGCAAAACTTAGTGGCTTGTATTTACACAGTGAAGCAGTCAGTCTTCACTCTAGACTCAGGAGGTCCATATAATCTGTCCCAGCAATCTTTTCAACTGAGTGGAGAGGTGAGGAATTTGTTTTTCAAAGCCCTTGTGCCTTTTTTATTTCTTTTCATGACCTATTTTGAGCTTGGTCATAATTTGTGGGGTTTTTCCCCTTTTCTTTTACAAGTATCCTTTCAGGATGTGTGTAAAAGGCAGCTTGTTCCTTCCCTGCCCTAGTCACAGATGAGACAGCTAAAGACCATCATGGTGCACTCCCATCTTGGCATGCTGAGCTATGTCTCTAGCATTGCCTTGATGCAGTTAGAGGTTTCTCTGGAGGACAATGCTGCTGTGAGACCACTGTGCCTGCCCAACAGCACAGAGATGTTGTGCACCTCTTCACTTTGTGCTGTGTCTCAATGGGAATCATCAAAGAACATGACTCTTCTGATTTGCATGTTTGCCCACTGTGAGCAAAACTTATATTTCCATCTGAAGTATTTTATTCTTCTGCCTAGACCTAACTTCAAATTTATTTCCAAGCAGATGAGAGCCAAGCTAGACAGTTGCAGCAGGCATGAATACCTGTACTTGAGAATGAAATCTGTGAAAGAAATTATTGCTTCAGCTACCCTGGAGGGATCACTTCCAGAATGCGCTGTGCTGGCTTTGTTTCTCTGGGAGGCCAGGACTCTTGTCAGGTGAAGGAAAATTAAAGGTGAGCACCCTTGAAAGCGTCTGCATATGGCTGTCTGTGATCACCTTGGGAAAGGGACTGGGGAGGACAGAGGGGAGAACAACATGTGGCAGGTGACACTCAAAAGCTCCAATGTGCAGTGTTGTTTGAAGGGAGGTCACAGAGTTTAGTGATCTTTCACTGCATGGTAATTTTCATGACACCTGTGGATGAGAGGATGTTCTTCCCTTGCACTTCCCAAGACCTGTCTATGATTCCAGTGAAACACTGCCCATTGCCGCTTGCTTGGAACTCTTTTTCATGGCACTCTTTTGTGAAGATAAACTATGACTTCTGTTGTTTTCACAAAACTGTTGTCTTCAGAGCACTGTACAAGAACTGACTAATCTCTGCAAAATCACAAGGCAAGCAGGTAAGAACAGCTGAGTAAATAGACAAATTCTGACTGAGGCATTGTCAAGTTAAATGTAAGTTCTGCTCAATACTTCAGTCATGTGGTGGACCAATAAATTATGTGTAACAGTAAAGAACACTATTTAATCACATTTTCTCTGCAGCGTGTGCCCAGACTTCACTTTGTGCTGATAAGCAAGCCTTTAAATCAGTCTCTGTTGCAGGCTGGGGTGAGTCACACCAGTGACTGCATTCCCAGTTCCTGCAGAAGGGCTTTTCTGGGCAAATCTGATCTGCAACAGCTCTCTTAGCAGCAGTGTTGCAGAGGCCAAACGAGATCTCTGTGTTTGGTTCCTAGAGTGGCCCCATGGTTTGTGCACGTAAAACAGACTGGTTACACTTTACAGCACTGTCAGCTGGGATGTTGAGTGTGCTGGTCCAAAGAAACCAGGGGCCTACTCAAAGGTGAGGATTTTCCTGGTCTGGAAGAGACTGTTGATGAAAGGTGAGTTTTCTTTGTCTAAGCGAGATGACTCCTGAGTATAATGCCTTTGTATAAAATATCCCAGGTGCATTGAGGTTTTTGTCTGTTAGGCTTTATAAGGCAACTTAAGAAGAAGGAAAAGAATAAATCCAGGTGACTTACTGCAGAAAGTCTCCATTTCCTCCTCTTCCTCGTGCCTTCCCCCTAAACAAAGCTTACCTGAAATTAGAATGGGAGTTCCAGAATCTTAAGACTTGTGTTTAACACTTCTGACTCTCAAATTGTTTATAATTTTGAGACAATATTCTTTTCAGTGAAAAACAGCTGCTTGTGAAAATGCCTATCAGCCCCATGCTTTGATGGGCAGAATAGTTTGGGAAAATGCTGTAAATTGAACTTGAGTCCATGTATTCAGATATAATTAGCACCACATTCAGAAGTCTGCAGGATAAATTTTGCCAGAGAAAGAAGCATGTGCTAGTGAATAAGGACTGATTGCTTAAAAGTGATGGTATCTTACAAAAAGAAGAGGCTCCTGTTCTTAATCTGGAGAGGTTTTTGTGCAGAGAAATGAAGGGAGCAAACCTTTTTGAAGTGCTCCACATGAACCCAGCATTGTCATAATGCTTCCCTGCACCAGCTTTCTCTCTGGCTTTCCCAGAAGTTTCTTTCCTGCTG